>NC_134487.1:81469477-81629477 GCF_040206685.1 Ascaphus truei | reverse complement strand
ACCCCATAGTTCACCATGTGAGGACAATTAGAGGCAGCTAATTGTACAATCCTGGAGCTCCACGAGTGCAATCAGTGTATGAGGTAGCACGGCGGCCATCTTGGAAATCAGGAGACAGAGCAATGTATTCTGTCGCACATGGGCAGATGAGTACAGGCTCCCCCGGTGGACAAAAAAAATCCTAGTGTCCAATGTTGCTACGAAACGCATGTGTGGCGTCATAAAGTCCTGGGAAGTCAGCTCAAAGTAAAGTTGCGGATGTGCAAGGCTGTGTGACAGCACCAGAACGTCACGCCGATCTGGTACCCCATTCAGTGTCAATTGCATCAGCGTGGCAGCTGCCTAAAGAAAATGACAGTGAAGGAACAAGTGAATCCTGTTGATTCACTTGTTCCTTCACTGTCATTTTCTTTAGGCAGCTGCCACGCTGATGCAATTGACACTGAATGGGGTACCAGATCGGCGTGACGTTCTGATGCTGTCACAGAGCCTTGCACGTCCGCAACTTTACTTTGAGCTGACTTCCCAGGACTTTATGACGCCACACATGCGTTTCCTAGCAACATTGGACACTAGGATTTTTTTTTGTCCACCGGGGGAGCCTGTACTCATCTGCCCATGTGCGACAGCATACATTGCTCTGTTTCCTGATTTCCAAGATGGCCGCCGTGCTACCTCATACACTGATTGCACTCGTGGAGCTCCAGGATTGTACAATTAGCTGCCTCTAATTGTCGTCACATGGTGAACTATGGGGTATATATGTTCTCTGGGTGTCATTGTCTGGTAGCACCCCCCTGAGGAAGGTCCTGCCAGGACCGAAACGTTGGGTTTATAGTGTGCTGTTTTGTCACTGCTAATACATGTTTTTTTGCTAGATCTGAGTGTTGCTGCTTTTGTGCCTTCTCTTATGGGAAGACAGGGTTTCTATATTGATTTCTATGGAGCATGCACATTGACTTTAGATTTGTTGCTTGAAGTGCTGGCTGCTGCTTTTTGTTATATGTATATGTATATATGTATATATATATATATATATATATATATATATATATATATATATATATATATATATATATGTGTGAGAATTACCACATTGGGACTTTCCAAACACAGGAACATGAAAAAGACCTGTTAACAGAAAGTAGGGAAAGGCGAGCTTAAATGCTGGGAAGAGGGGCCACTAACCTCCATGCAGCTGATACCAGCTGCAAATTACATTAATAAAAACACACAATCCCAACAAGCACAGTGGAGGGGGCCATGGGCAGGATGAAGGGGAGGATGGCCTTCATCGTGGCAGCCGGACATGGGTGGTAAGTGCTATATGTATTTAATGTATTGATTGGTGTTTATGTATTTAAAATGGCCACATTCACTATTATCCCTTTGCGGATAATAGTAATTGTGGCCATTACTATACTGTATGTGTTAAGGGGGGGGGGGTTATTTCTTTATAAGTATGTATGTGTTTAGAAATTAATTTGGGGGGGCACATAATTGGTACTGTAGGCCTGCGGGTAACACCCGAGGGCCCCCGCCGGCCTATAGTATCATTGATGTGCATATATGTGTATGTTAGGGGTTGTTGGGTTATATATATATATATATATATATATATATATATATATATATATATATATATAGAGATATTTATTTATTTAGATGTATTTATTTATTTAGTGTGGGGCTGCTGTGTGTGATTATTTTTTATTGTGGGTAGCGGGGGTGGTTGAAGGGGGTATTAGCCACAACGGTGTTTGTTTTGGCCTTGCGGGGGGTAGCGGGAGGGGTTAACCCCTTCATGACCGTAGCGGTATTAACTGCTACGGTCGTGAAGGGGTTAAGTGCACCCGCAACCCCCCCGCAAGTCCTAAACTCACACCCAGGGCCAAATACCCCCTTCACCCACCCCCGCTACCCACAATAAAGCTGGCACGGTGGGTTAACCCCTTCATTGCCTTAGCGGTTAGCCGCTAAGGTAATGAAGTGGCCTTTAAATGCCTTTTTCCTGTCTCGGATGCATGCCGGGGGGCTCCGGTGCGGGTATCAGCTCCGGAGACCCCCGGCATCAATCACAGGCAGGAAAAAGGGCTGATTTTTTCTAAGTGTCGCCCCGGCCGATGCTTCTCCTGCACCAACTTGCCAACTTTAGTTGGCGGGCTGGATTCCCATATAAACTCTCCAATCTGGGGTGCCGATCAGCACCGAAAAGCTGATCGGGGCTACCTGAATTCAACCGGGTTAAAAAAGTGCCGATAAGTGGCTTATCGGCAGCCGTTTCCCGATAATTTCTTATCGGGAGGAAAATTTGCCGATAATTCCCACTTATCGGCGCTTACTGAATCTGGAAGGCAAAAAATGGCTATAAAATGCCGAAAAAGCCTTATCGGGGCTTACTGCATGAGGCCCTAAGTCACACTTGCCCCTGACTCAACAGGAGCCAGAGCAGGTCAGAGAGAAAGAAACCAGAACTTGGAGGGAATCACCGCTTTATACATGGGGAGTATCTCTACTGAGGAACTAATTCACACGCAGGGCCATTTTCTAAGGGTTAACTCTAGCACTGCCTGCTATTGCCAGAACTTGCAATGCTAGGCCAGAGAAATATAGCAGGATGCTACATGTGCAAATGCGATGGTTCCCGTTAGTCACCCACTGCTTTGGACACCTAATGTCAGCCAAATGGGCAGGTCCTCCCTTCCACAAATCTATTAAAATCCTCCAGATATTAGACAGGGCACATTCACAATAATTCCCAAAGTGAGGCAAGATGAAAACCTGGCCCTTTGAACATCTCCTTACATTAATGTCCGTGTATACCTTTCTTTTCTATCGGAGTCCTCTGTCTAACTCCATCTTCAACTGACACTTCACATTCAAATCCCAACTGTCCTCCCTTGAACCTTGCACTGGTGGCTCCTACGAAAGTTCAATGAACAGCAGCTCAGCTCTTGCGAAGTCTAGATCATTACACATGCATCGCCTCCAGTTCTTAATACTAGTTTACAAGGTGACAGTTGTTTATTTCCGACACAGTTCAACTTGATTAGTTCTTTCAAGGTTAAACTGAAATTGGTTTCAAGCAGTTTGTCTCAGAAAAATGTTGACCACTTTTCTACTCTAAAAAGTTTTCAAAATTAGAGTAACTTAAATTTGGATTTTGATAGGTACAATTCTGCTATCACAGTAGTAACTGAGTCATTTAGTTCCCGTTTACAAGACTTTGCAGCTGAACGAAATAGCCTCACTCTCTTCATCAATCCCTTCTCCATTTCTGCCAGCCTTGTGGAAATTTGTTCCTAAAGTGAGTACCCAGAAATGCATGACATTGCACTGCGTTTTGTGTGCAAATTCAGATCCATATACGTTTGTGAGCAGACATTCTCGACAATTAACTTGGTTACAAAAATAAAGTACAGATCTGTACCGACAGATATGGTCCGTCTGCTTCTGTTAGAAACCTTGAAAATCAATCCTGATATTGAAAAACGCTGCACTGAAAAGCAAGTTCAGAAACCCCATTGAGACATTTTAAATTCAGATCTGTCTGTTTTTTAATTAGGAGTTACGGTTTTCTGTTCTCTTTTCAATAAAAAATATTTGTAATGTTTACATTATCCTTGCTTACTTTTGGCGTTATTTAGTTTAGGTTTAACAATTCATTTTAACTGGATGTAGGGGCACAGTAGGACAGTGGCCCGCTAATAAAATTGTGCCCATTTATTGAAGAAAAGTTTGACCACCCCTGATGTAGAGGATCATGTACTGCTGCTCAGCCATGCATCCTGGGCCTATTTTTCTGCCCTAAAACCCTCTTTTATGGGACAAGCCAAAGCCACATTTTGTTATAGCTAAATACCCCTTGCAAGTTCCAAACTGCCTGCTTTGACAGCATTTATTTAAAAAAGATTGTAAATGTGTAGCGCACTTTCCCCCACACTATGGGAGATATGGTGGCTACGGTGTGTGTGGTGCTTTACCTGTGGCTCACAGGAGGCCTGAACCTCCTCTGCTGGGAGCTTGTGGTGTACCTGATTCGTCTGGTGACAATGCCTCCACCTGCAAGGGATCCCAATGGGGTTCTTTAAGCCCCTTACAGGAACAATACCAATAGTATATACTTGAGTGTGTGTATTAACAACCTTAACTGAACACAGTAATATCGGTACCCTGTGCCACACAGTAATATAGGCCCAAACTTGATACCACCAGTGAGTGTCCCGAAGGAACATTGGGTGCCAGGCACCAATAGCCTGTAGTAGTAGTAACTTTTCCCAATGTCAAAGCCCACCCAAAGTGTAGGAGATAGCGCTATCCCGTGAAGTGTTGGTGCACTTAGTTGGGTACCTGCCGGGAGCTCCAGCACGCGGGTGATGCAGATTAACACAGAGGATCCGTCTAATCTGACGTTGTCATCCACAATGGTGTCTACCTCAATGTGGGGGTGAATTCCGGTGTGGATTATATCACCTTGCAGTCTCACAGGGAGGTAGTCTGTTCCCAGACCACAGGCCGCAAACACTGTGCGGTGTCTTCACTGTGTCCCTGATGCTAGAAAGTAATTGGGGAAGCGTCCCTATCTAAGGGACATTCCTTGAAGCAACAAGCTACTGTGAGTCGGGGCCTAGCTGAGGCCTAATGGGGTTCTCTGGCCTAGTGCAGGGGCCTACTGACACCCTGCACCTACACCCTTACCCTCTGATTTCCCAGCTCCGACCAGCGTGGCTCGCAGCGCACCAAATGTATTGATCTCCCCCTGCAAGGGAAGCTGCAGCCCTATGGGCTGTGTGGCTGCATGTGACCTATCCTGCCCCTATGCATGATGGGGCTTGTAGTTCCCCTGTGGAGGCTCCTGGCAATGGCCGCCACTGTTGCGCCCACACTGCGCTTTGAAAACCTCGCGCATGCGCGATCACACCAAAATGGCGGCGCCCTGTGAAGGGAGCCGCCGGGGACCTCCGGCGACCCGGCTGCTTCAGCCCGTGATGCCTGCCACTACTTCCCGCAGCTACCGGCACCTGTCTCGGCCTCTCCGCAATCACCCGCTACCACCGGATGCTCCCTTGCCCCTCCGCGTGGATCAGGAGGTAAAGGGGAACATGGGAAGCCCAGAGGGGAACCTGGCCACATATGTATAAAAAACACAACTATACATTAATAAAACATTACATATTTAATAGTTAAAAAATAAACATAGTATTCGCTGAAACCAGGGAAGAAGGCTAGGAGATCAAAGGACCCCCAGAGAACAGCAAATGAACCAATCAGGGGCAAGTCTGTGCTCTGACCATAGCTACCTGCCTAGCAACCAGGCAGGTCACCTTTTACAGGTGAAGGTCACCCCTTCCCTCTCCCTGCAAAATAAAAATCAAACCGGGAAAAAGGGGAGGAAATAAATATTGTCTTTGCACAGGTCTGGATGTCCCATTTGGTTAATTGTCAGGCCTACCATTGTCTGAAAAATGCTTCAGTGATTTACCCGGTTTATGTACCTTTTTTGTTTAGCCCCCAAAAATCAATAATTGCAAAACTACTGGGGTTACAAAAAGCAGAAAAGTGGTTGTAGGTGTCTGGGTTGTTTTTTTTTTGCCAGATAAATGCACAAATGAGAGACATCTTTTTAAGTTTACATTAATACACAGTACTCCCCCTGGAAGGCTGAATACATTTGTGGTCAGGCTAGCAATCTTGTTAATTAGATACAATGGGAAGAGAAAACTCATCCTATGAACCTATAGTTGTTGAAGTGAAACCTCAGAACCTATGGAATTCAGTCACACAACAAATACAAATTTTAGGATGATAACGTTGTGTTCTGTTTCTCCACTGAATGTCTCCGAGGTCACCGCACTGCAAAGTGATTCAATGTGTAGTGCATAGTACCTCTTTAGAGCCTTTGAGCCTCTTTAGGGATTTCGAGTTAGATGGCGCTTAGGAATAAATGTATGTCTGTATTTTGTTCCTATACTATATTGTAGTATATGAGAATCTAGTAATGGTAGATGGTAAAACGACATCTATGGCTCACGATTACCTTTATAAAGTTCGTAATGCTGTGGGAAAGACAATGATTGAGTTAAATACCAACCTTTTCAGCACACTCTTCGAAATGCATCTTCCAAACAGACCACAAAAAAGGGACAGAAAGCGACTTGCAATATCTCCTGCTTCCTTTACTGTTATGATTGTTTATTTGTCATGCTAGCTTCGTATTGCTAACCCCTAAGCTACTAAAATGAGACATCAAACTACTATATGCCAAGTCTTCCACAGTTATTTAAATTACAGTTTCCAGTAATGAGTAGTGCTCAATAACTGGATATACATGTGTTCTATTCTACGTAAATTGGTGGCCTGTGATAAACTGTGATGGGTTCTTGTATAAAATAAACAAACTAAATTGGAAAATGTCGTCGTTTATTTGATTTGTCTGTGGTTTTCTTTTCAGCAAATAGAGTGTTTTGTTTATTATTCCGGTACTAAGTAAGCAGCATTATATGTTGCGGCTTCTTGGAAATGCTGTTGGCGAGAATGAATTTCATTTACAAAAACACAAAATGTCCAAGTCTCCATAATTAAATGAAGTGCCTACATTAGCCACGACTTGCGGCTGGTATACGGTTTCGCATTAACTGCGCTATTGCTTAGGTATTCATGAATTTACAAAGGAATAGAAACAAAAACTTGTCAGAGGGGCAATGTTCCCATTGAAATCTGCTCTACACTAAAAACTCATTTAGAAAATAGGATTGTAGTAATTTGTTGTTTAACTATCATACAGAACAGCATATTCATGCCGACATGCCAACATTCTTAGATTTTACTGAAATAAAAAAAACAAATCACCTTTCTAAACTTTTTCCGTCAGTGATGTACAGATGTACAGTAGCAAGACTTACTGTGTGTCTTACCGCGACCACGATGATCGCTGCCCAGGTGGTTTAATGCTGTGGGGGTTCCGATCCGGAAGCATGGACCTCCTGCAGCGAGATGTCGGCAGACACTGTCCCCAGCGCCGCAGGCATTTACTTTTTCGGCCACGGCACTGGGGACAGTAAGTCTCGCTACATCTGTAGTGTATAAAGTTAAAGCTGAAGAATGCTATGGCAGGTTTAACCAAATGTGGAATGCTCGCAAACACTCTAGAGTCAGCCGTTATGATCTATGATTCATATGAACTGTTGGTGATTAATCCCTTACTAAATTGTGATGCCTAAGTAAAACCAGTGGTATTCCCTGTTGATGGGGGGATACTTTGCATCATATAAATCTATAATGTGTGTTCCACATCAAGGACTCTATGAATCAGATATATTATGCTAGAGTACATCAAAATAGGGTTGGGAGATCCTGTAGCACAGAGGAGCGCAATATTTTTCCCCTGCGCCCCCTTGCCAGCTGTCCTGCTCTCTGCGCACCTCCCTCCTTACCGTGGTTCCCGGCGTCTGGACGTCATGTTACCATAGCAACATGACGTCACATGCCCCCGTCCGTGGCGACTCGTCTCCAGATGCCCGCTGAACCATGGTAATTAAGGTTTACAGAGGCCTTTGCCTCTTCCCTGGCACTTAATTTAAGTGCCTTTGGGAAGCGCGCAGGGCCTCTGTAAACCCTGCGCCCCCCGCAGTTAATCTCGCGCCCCCCAGTTTGTGCACCGCTGCTGTAGCAAATGATTTGGGATGTCCCTCTAGATGTGCTTGTATTACAATGGGCGAATTACTTGTTGTGGAATACAAGAACAATGTGTAATGTTGGAAATCACTGTGTTGAAGAGTGAAATGTTTCCATTTTAAGATATTATGAGGGTTAATGGGAGGATACAGTGTTGCAGCATGCAGTAACAAGTGTCTCCTTCCCTTGAGGAGTATCAGTATTATTGACACCGGAGTCTGGTGATGTAATTTTCCTTATTTGTACAGAACAATCTGGAGACTGACGAAGATGCCCGTTTATGGAGTTTGTCTGATGTCAGTCACCATACTGTATTTGCAATAATAGGGAACACTATCACAGTGATATTGAATGTTTTATTGCTGTGATCACTTGTGTCTTAATGATATATGGGGTATGATAGTGGGAAGCCCACTAGTAGGCGTTTAAAGGCTGTATTTGCAGCAGTTATGTTTTTTTTGAGCCTTTAAAACCCGTGCTGACTTTTCTTTGAAAAAGTCCTGGCTTGGACGAAACGCGTCAGAGTGATCATGCTGTTGTACATTGCTGGTTGCTAATAAAGTTTTTTACTTTCATACGATTGGCTGAGTGAAGGTGCTGTGAACCTCGGAAGCATTCTACTTTTTTACCTGTGACGTCATATTCGGTTGGAGCACGCAGACGCCAGCAAGCGGGATTCTAGCCTACAGAGTCTCTGGATCAAGCTTGCAGCTGGAAACAGGAACGGCTGTCAAGGGACCTCCATGCGGTACACAGGGGAGACAGGTGAGGTTAAATTGGTAGCCGGGCCGTGATTTACTTGGGGGCGCCCCCTGTGAGGTGTCCCCTTGTACCTCTACCGGTTTTCCAGTACCCCACTCCCCTTGTTAGTATCGGAGGTGCCCCATTATTGCCTTCATTAACTGCATCATCACTTATTATACAGGCGTCAAACCCTCTTTCCTAGACACACTCCATAGTGCCTGGTTAGTGGCCTCGATATATTGGGGTTTTCCCTACCTTTTTTCTAATAATTAAAAGATGCATTTTTTTAACTGTTAACGGATAAAAAAATCATTAAAAAAAAATCACAGTTCAAAGTACAAACTGCAGTCAAAAATAAAAAGTGGTATAAGACAACAAAGCTACAGCCAATAAGTAGAAAAACACATGATACTGTACTTCTCCACCACTTGAACAGGTAGCCAGAGAGAAGTGGCAGGTGTGCAAAAGATAAAAAATATAGTGTGGCAATCCAAAAACTGCAACAGAAGAAAAAACACAATGGGAGATAAATGCTAGAACCAACAGGGAGAAAACACAAGAGCGAAATAGGGGCAAAAATAGAAAAAAATGCACGAAAGTGTGGGCAACACTTCAGGTTGACAGACCACTTTCTCAAATCCCATTCCCACGTGCCCCTAACGGACCGTGGTACATCCCTTTGGTTCCCATACAAACAGGGTTTTTAAAGAGAAAGGTCTCAGCCTACTGTAGTAAGACTTATTGCCCCCTGCTCTGCGGATGAACAGGCAAAAGTTTGCAGCACTGGGGACAGTGTCTGCCACGTTTGCGCTTTGGGGTCCATACTTCTCAATGGGACCCCAGCAGGGTTAATCCTTCAGTGCCCACTCAAGATATTACATCTTGCTGCATCTGTATATAATGGAAGAATTATTCTTACCAGTAATTTTCTTTCCACAAGCCCATCATGACAGTGAGACATGAAAGGGTTAAGACCTCTAACAGCTGAGCTTGGACAGGCAACACATTCTGGTTCCACCCCTATATAAAGTATGATCCTTCCTCCTTTACTTCAGCATCTTAGTTTTCCCCACGCTGAAATTAAACACCAGACTCACTGCACCAAATCGACAAAATACAATAGGAAGGGAATTAATACTGTCATGGAGGGCTCGAAGCAAGAAAATTAACGGTAAGAATAAATTCTTCCATTTTTCGAAAGAGAGAGAGACTGTAAAGAGAATTTGGAAGACCTCAGGATTAGCAGGGTAGCATTAGCAACTTAAGAGAGCTGCATCTTAAAGTGAACATCTTTAAGTGAAATCTCTAGTTAGACTGTAGTTAGACTATTGTTAGTCTAGAGGTGGACTGAGGATGTCATCTTTCTGCAAACTCTTCTACACGGCATCAAAAGGTGGGTTCAGACAACACTATTATCCCACACATGTTTGCCTGCATATTTAACCCCCCTGTACACTGTATTTACTGCAGTCTCTCCCAACACTTGTCTGCACACAACTGCCTCTTCCACCCCTCCAAATCCCTCTAACAACCCTTAACACAGCGGTGCGTAAACTGGGGCAGGAGAATTTGTAGGGGCGTCGCGGACGGTTACAGGGGCCCCGCCCTCTTCCCCACGTCATTTAAATTACATGCCGGGGGAGAGATATGAGGCATCTGTAACTCACTTACCTGCTCTCTACAGCTCTTCAGCATTGCGTCACCATGGCAAAGCATGTCAAATGCCACGACGGGGTGACGTGACGTCACATGACCCGCGACGTCATTTGAGGATGAGTCATTGGGAGGGGGGGCTCAAACGCTGCAGCTCCCGGGCAGGGGGGGCGCAGCTCAAGAAGTTTTCACACCCCTGCCTTAACAGACCCTAGCATTGCAAATGAAGCAAAACATTTTGGCAAGGAAACGGCACCCATCTGCTGTCTACTCAGTACACACCCACTTAGCTCACCACAGCTTCATGCAAAGTTACCTACCTCTATGATAACTCATCTCAACTGTTCTTTATTGTGACTGCATATAAATGTTACTCTCTCTATCCACTACAAACTCCTCCCTCCTTGCCTACACCCAATATCATCATACACCCTGGACAACTCAAAAGCCTTGCACTATCTACTGAATGTTGGTGGAGAACTCTGAAAACCATCACACCAACAACTGCTCATTCTTATGGCAAACATCACAAATTTACAACTTGCAAACAACTACTCAAATGTCTATTTATTCTGTTGCTCTCTTTAGCAGGTGATATTGAACTTAACCCAGGCCCTCCCTTTTCAGCTCTGTCCCATACCCCTGAGAATACCACTTTCAAATTCTAAAAAGGTCTATCTGTCGCACATATAAATATCCGGAGCCTGCTGCCCAAACTGGATGAAATAAAGGCATTGTGCCTTATGCATAAGCCCAAAACCATCTTTCTTACAGATACATGGCTAACTCTTAAAACCCTATAGATGTAACTATAGCCATTCAGGGATACTCCATTTCTAGGAAAGACAAGTCAAACAGAGGAGGGTGTTATTTTATATTACGGACACATTACAATTTACGCTGCTAAATTGCCCCCCCAAGTCCACCCTCTTGAAATCCTAGTTGCCAAAATTTGCCTGCCTTTTTCTAAGCCTTCTTATTGCTGGCATCTACCAACCCCTACAATCCCCGACTGATATCACCCAGTTTCTTGACTAAATTTTCTTTGAAAAGAAGAGCTGCTAGCTCTTGGGGATTTCAACTACAATTGGCTCGACCCTAAAAACAACAAAATCCAGATACAACTCAAGTCACTTAACCTAACGCAACTAATTTCCCAACCCACATGGAAAACCCTGAAATCTCACAACCATTCCTTGCTAGACTGGATTCTCTCCTTTAGACCAAGCAGAATCCAATCCTCTGGTATCCTACCTGACATTTTCAGTGACCATGCAACAGTGTACTGTGTAAGGAATATCAGACCACCCCAATCAAGCCCTAGAGCTCTACTCACTAGAATATTTAGAAACTTTAACCCACACCAGTTTCTTGCTGATCTTCTCAGCTGCCCTGGGAACAGAATTGACTTAATTCCCGACACAGATTCTGCACTCTATTTCCAATCAGAGTTCTTAAAACTCTGTGATACCCATGTTCCACTACGCACAATAAGAGTATAGGAGGCCAACCTTCCTTGGGTTACAACCAACCTTATTTCGCTCTACTGCTGCGGCCAAGTTTATTCAAGCATTTGCCCGTTCTTGGCCGCAGCAGTATCCTGGCGCGCGCCGCAGGGTGACGGGCGCGCGCCGAAGCAGCGGAAGAGCGCCCTCCGATCGGGGCGCTCTCCCTACCGCTGCCGGGTCCGCCGGGTCCCCCGGAACTCCCTGCCGCCGTCCCGCGATCGCGGGACACCAGGGCTCCCTCGGGGAGCCCTGGACGCGCGTGCAGGGGGCGCTGGCACCCGATGATGCGTGACCGCGCATCGGTGATGCGCGGCACGCTGAGGGAGTGCGGCTCGCAAGCCGAGACATTTCCCGGCTTGCGGAATGAGCCGCACTCGGATAAACTGTGTCGGCAGTGTACCATCTTAGGGATGCCTAGTGGAAAAGCTACAAAGTAACTGGCACTACCAAGGGTCTCAATCACTACAGATGCCTGCGGAATATGTGCACAAGGCAAACAAGACACGTAAAAGCACAATATTACTCCGACAATCTTCACCAGAATAAATCAAATCTAGATAACTTCTGGAAGGTCATCAACAATATATTCCAGCCTTCTAGCCATCAACAACCATGCAATATCATTAAGGAAAATATTACTCTGACAAATACCACTGACATTGCAAAGGCATTCAATGAATACTTTGTGGGTTGTGCTACTAACTTATAAGCAAAACGCAACACAAACTAAAACATGAACCTCATTCTGGGAGTACCCCTATAGCCCCACCCCCTCCCAACACTGCTAACAATTTTCAATTTGTCTCAGTTTCTGCAGGCCATATCCCTAAGACCTGTAAAACTGCTAGAGTTGTCCCAATCTTCAAAAGTGGGGACAAAAACACTGTCTCAATCTACAAGCCAATCTCTCTTCACCCAATACTATCCAGTCATGGAAAAATTTGTTCACTCACAATTAGGCGATTACTATACCAAGACAAATTTCCCTAGCCAATTCCAATCTGACTTTCGCCCAAAACACTTCACAGTAACTACCTTCCTAAAAGTTTACAAGGAAATCCAGTGTGGAATGGAACTGGGACAACTCACTGGTGCAATATTCCTAGATTTTACAAAGGCTTTTGATACTGTTGGTCATGTTATCTTACTAAATAAACTCCAGTGCTCTGGAACAGGGAAGCATGGTTTAAACTGGTTTAATTCCTATTTATCAGGTAGATCCCAACATGTGTTTACCTCAGGCTCCAACTCCAACCCATTGGATATCACCTGCGGTGTCCCGCAAGGTTCTGGGGCCCCTACTCTTGTCAGTGTTCATCAATGATCATCCTACACAGCTATTAAGGGAGCTTCAATACACATGTATGCGGATGACACAATCTTACAGTATATGCACACAGCCTTAGCCTCTCCGACCTTAGACATGTACTTCAATCTGACATTTTGAGACTTGAAAATTGGATTTCCCAAAACAAACTGTTTTTAAACACTGACAAAACTGTAACAATGGTATTTGGGATCAAGGCTAAATTTCAAAAAGCTACCAATGAATGAGCTCCAGATCAAAACCAACTTTAATACCATCCTAGCCCCTGTTACTAGTTTTAAATATTTGGGCATATGGTTTACTCCCATTCAATATTTGGGTTGCACATTGATACCCGACATCCAAAACCTACAGTATGCCAAACTAGGTGTTCATAATAGGAAGAAATCCTCCATAAGTCTGCTGGTCAGAAAGCACATCGCACAGCAGATGCTAATGCCAATTGCGAATTACAGACTATTGGAGTGCTGTGCCACTTAGTATATGGCACGGCACCCCAAACTCACCTTGACAAACGTGATACCCTCTATAATTCAACATGCTGCATTGTCCTCCAATGCAACTATAACACACATCACGGTGAAATGCTCAAAGAACTAGATTGGTCATCGCATGAGTCTAGACGCAAAGTTCAACTTTCCTGTCTTGCCTTTAAATACTTTCTGGGCAAGCTAACCGTTTTCTTTAACTGTGCATGCAATGCCTTGTATATAATGTATAACCCTGTTCACTTAATGTAACTATGTATTTATAACCATGCATTTGTCATCATAACTCTCTGCCCAGGACATACATGAAAACGAGAGGTAGCTCACAATGTATAACTTCCTGGTAAAACGTTTTTTAAATAAATAAAATACATGAATTTAAGGCCCTGGATGGACCTTGTGTCTGCTAAGGAAATTTACCCATATATTTGATTTCCCTGCAATGTGTCGGCGCTATATGTGGCATGATTCTCCAGGCCTCCAGGCTCAGAGAGAGGGAAAGAGGCAGTATGCAAACTGCTTTAAGTACCTACTACCTCAATTAGCAGGACAGGCGAGAGAAATCAACGCCACAGTTAACTCTGGCCTGGATTTCCCATCCACCAGTTTTAATAACAGTGAAGCTATGGGATGGAGCACATTTATCCTGTGGCTGTACTTTCTTATCTAAATAGGACAGAAACTGCCTAATATCCCGGGTCTATGTCTCTCTCAATAAAATTTTTTTTTTTTATAGAACCAATGCAAAACAATCCTGTCATTAATAACTGTAGTGGTGTGTGGTATGTTCTCTCCCCCCTTCCTTTGCTCTCTCCCCCTCACTTTTCTCACACACTCAACACTTTCTTCCCCTTTTCTCTCTCTTCCCCCTCACTCCCCATTCTCTCTCCCAATTTTTTCACGCCCACCTCGCTATTCTCTCTCCCCTCCCCAAGTCAATCTCTCCACAAGTCCTTGACTCCCCTCCCTCCCCAAGTCTCTCCCTCTCCAAGTCTCACCTCCCTCCCCCCCCTGTTCAGCAACTCTCTCTCTTCCCAAGTCCCTAACTGTGGAGCAGGGATGGTCCACCCTGGCGGCAGGCAACAAAAATCACGATTGACTTCTGGGTTGGACCGCTTGGGCAGGCCATGCCCCCTCTGCTACCGCCATCACGCTCTGTCCTGCTCTGCTCTCCCGAAACATTGCACTGTCAACTACGCCCTCATCAGGAGTAGAAATAAAGGCGCTAACTGTACACGTCAACAATGGTAGAGGTAGGACCTGAATGCACTATTATGTTAGAGAAATTTATGCTGCTTAGGTATTTGAGAGGGAATATGCCCTCATCAGGCTCTCCTGCTTTCTTTGCCACTCAACTCCGCTTGCCTGCCCTGCGCCCCCTACACTGCTGTGCGCGAGGCACTTGCCCAACTCGCTGCCCCCTAGTCCCGCCTGTGTGTGTTTTATATATATATCAAGCAATCACATGGTTTTATATATATATAAAACCATGTGTTTGCTTGAGGTATAGATCACATAATCACGGGCAGGCCCCCAATGGCGAGAACAGAAGCTGAGCCCCCTACTCCTCCGTTTTGATCAACGCAATCACATCCTAGATAATGAGCAAAAATCATGACATTCCCTGAACATAATAATGGTCCTTGGCATGCTGCAGACTAAGGTTTAACAACTGGTAAAAGTGCTGAATGTATGTATTTTTTTCTTGATTATTATTTTAATTATACTTCTGCTCAGACCATCCACAGCCATAAACTCAGAGGTTATATCTCAAAAGTGGTATTTTGACATCTGCATAGATCAGTTGCCAACTGAAAAATCTTTATTTTTTTTAATAAAGGTCACAATAACTGAATCACAACCGGACATTTTTCTGGCTCATTGGCTACTGTCCTAGTGGTTTTTAAGATGGTCATCTGTCTCCAAGTCATATCATTAGGAGGCTGGCAATACTCCCTGTCCTTCATTCTGGCTCACATTATTTTGTCTCATGCTGGTCAGTCTGGGGTAACATTTGTCCAAGAATATAAATGCTACAAAAACAGTGATTAATGTAAAAAAATAACTACATATAAACTTAGTTTGGAATGTTTGTCCTGATCCCCAAATTACAATTCTGAAGACTGATTTGTAGTCACAGGTGTATTGCAAGATTACTAAAAAAAGAGTTGAAATCCTCCCCCTAAATTCCCGAAAGTGATTTGACGTGAATTTTACCTACAGTATATCTAAACTTGCTTAGACCTTGTCTAGGACACCTTGAGATGTAGGGCTGTGTTTAAAACAGTGGATCCCATTTATTAAGCTGTCTTCTCTGTCTCCCAATTCATAGAACTGTGAGTTACTATGCAGGAATAAAGGTGAATGTGTTCCTTGATGGATAGTGTGTTCATTTTTAAAATCTATATATAACTTCATATCATCAGCAAGCGTGCCTCTTTCAGTTGAAGTGCAGCTACCAAATACACAATACGGTATAAACATAAATGTATTGAATTAAGATTTTTTTTTTAAGTAATCGTCTGAAAACAGCCCAAACTGCCATGGGTAGATCAGATAGATCGACCGATACATTTTATGGGATGGTACTGTATCTGAATATCAGTCACTGATTGTTTTAACTGCAACAATTTTAAGATCACGGTAACATCTGAAATCTCGAGATCTCAGATATCCCTCTTATTTTAGACCTTACCACCAGGGTCTCCAGAGAGGGAAAGATTGATTCTGATCTACTGTATATCCCCAAGTCTACAGCAATTTGCTGCATTTCTCTAGCTCTGTAACCCTTTAAAAAAGGTATTCTAGTGATACTGTACAATGTTCCACCTTAGACAAAATTGCTCTAATGAAAACACATTTAATTGAAGAGCTAAAGAACTACAATCCCTCTTTTGGGACTGGTTTTTTTAAGCACTGTATTAAAAAGCTTATACATGTGTAGGTTAGACTTAACAACATACCTGCAGTTTACAAGTAATGTTTAATGTTTCAGTTACCTTATGGGCTGGGCAGAGGTGGACCCGCCGAGACCTGGAGGGGACATTTCCGTAAGTTAGGCCCGACTTCGGCTTGGGCCCAACTTCCTCTCCAGGCCAGCCAGGTCCCCCAGAGACGCCAGGCCTGATTAAAAATAGGATAGAGAAATCTCCCACTGAAGGTCTGCACTCTAAATGTAATGTAATACAAAATGTAACCTTTAGTAATAGTTCAACCATTGTTGTTGCGCATACTACATAACCTAAGAAAGGTTAGCAATAGCGTACCCATAAGCCCGTCAGAGGAAGGGGCCAGGCTAATCAGCCGATCCCAGAAGTTGTCCCATCTATTCACCATCGGTGTCCCTGCATGGTTCTCTTCTGGTAAAGGTCTAGGACACAAATCTACCCAGAGTAGACAGAAGAGTGGAAGGTGACGGAGAGAAGGTGAGAGAAGACCCAACTGCTCTATGGGAATGTACATGCTGTATGGGAAAATGTTATCCCATGAACAATCATGTTTGTGAGGATAGGACTCCGTTTGACCCCAGGCCCATATCAGGTCTAGTGACAGCTGAAACGGGTGCACTACACAAGAGCGGATTACACACCCATCTAGTAAACTCGGAAGAAAAGGAAAGTTGTGAAAACTACTAGATGTATGGAAAAATCTATTTTATCACATGCTAGCACAGTGCACAGAGGACATCAAGACACCAATCACACACTATCCGAAAACATGCAATAGTAACAAAAAAAAAATATTTTCTTCATAAAGCTCCTAGCTCTTATCACAGAATTGTTATTCTTTATTTTTGGATGAATGTACAAGGGCTATAGACAGACAGACAGTATACACCCTGTAATTTAAAGTGTGGGGTTTTTGTTTGTTTGTTTTTTAAATGTTGAATACTGAAAGAGTGAAGATCTGCGTTATTTGTTTTCTTCCGTACGTCCCCTGGGGTTTGCATCGAAGGCAGGCATTGTAGAAAGAGCAGAACAGCATTGACATTCATGTAATCTTCCGCCCGGTGTTATCTACATTAAAATAAGTAATGTTTAATTTGTTAGCATTAGGAAGCTTTTAATTAGATTTAGTTTGTTATTATTTAAAGTAAGTTAGGCTAGGCTCCAAAGTTCTCATGGGTCACTCCATTTAATTGAATGCTTCCTAACTAACAATAATATCATATTTCTAATTAAAAACCTGAGTGTGTTTCTTCAGTATACAGTAGAGCAGCGGTGCGCAAAGTGGGGGGTGCGCCCCTCAGGTGGGCCGCTGGATTTGTCTGGGGCGGCACAGGCGTTTACTGAGGCCTCACTCTCTTCCCCGAGGCATTTAAATTAAATGCCGGGGGATCGCGTGAGGCCCCTGCAAATCTAGAACTTACCTGGACTCTGCCAGCGACACTCGTGTCCATGGAAACGCGACGTCAAATGACACCCCGGGGTCATGTGACGTCACACCCTGCGGCGTCATTTTACACCACGCGAGGTAAGGAGTGGGGGCTCAGAACGGAGAGGAGCAGACGGGAGGAGGGGGCAGCAAAAAGAGTTTGCGCGTCCCGGATAGAGTCTACTATTGGACACTAAAGAAGTTATTTCTGTGTGGGAGGGGGTGGAGGGGGCACTGTTTTGTTCTGACACTATGCAGTAGCAAAATCATATGTATCTTTTTAATGCTATTAAGCTTGCTGCCCACAAATCAATCAGCAATAGGAAGCTAAATGCCGCTTTTTTGTGTGTGCGGTAAATTTGAGTAAAAAATTTTGTTATTTCATATCCTACTGTGTGGAGTGTCAATATTTATGCACAAGAAATATTCTTAAATATAAAATATACTAAAAATGTGATAATAATGACACTCACTATTATAGTACTACATGCTAATGTAATGATAGTGTGTGCAGGTACATATTAAGTTTAGTACATATACACTATTCAAGAAAGCTAATCAGATTCTGATAAGGCATTTACACACACACTTTAAGTAGGGTGACCATTCGTACCGGTTTTACCGGGACATTCCCGTTTTTTTGTGTCCTGTCCCGGTTTTAAGTCGTCCCGGTTTTTGTCCCTGGTCCCGGTATTGCGGGGCAGCGGCGGTGAGGAGAATGTGGCGGCCGGTAAGTATTTTGTATGTGTGTGTGTGAATGCTGCCGGGGGGACTGAATGAAGGAGAATGCCGGGGGCGGGACTTAGAATGCCGGCCGGCCCGCAGGGGATTGGATGAATGATGCTGCCGGGGGCGGGACTTAGAGTGCCGGCCGGCCCGCAGGGGATGGTTGCAGGCAGGTAAGAGGAAGCCGGGGGCGGGACTTCCGCTTTGTGCAGAGCACACATGTCTTCCCGCACCCGGCTCCTCTGTGTGCGGTGAGTGTCCCCCTTCTGTCCCGGGTCCCAGCCAGGGGGGGGGTAATAGGAGGTGGTAGCGGGGGTGCGCCTGCCTTTGTACCACCTTGTACCTTTGCCCCCCCCCCGGCGCACCCAGCATTGACCCCCGGCGCTCCACCATTGCCCCCCCCCGGTGCTCCCACCATTGCCCCCCCCCGGCGCTCCCACTATTGCCTCCCCGGCGCTCCCACCATTGCCCCCCCGGCGCTCCGACCATTGCTCCCCCGGCGCTCCCACCTTTGCCCCCACGGCGCTCCCACCTTTGCCCCCCCAGCGCTCCCACCATTGCCCATCGGCGCTCACAGCTTTGCCCCCCCGGCGCTCACAGCTTTGCCCCCCTGGCGCTCACTTCCCCCCGTCCCCTTGGTGTGGGAGATGGGCTCGGGGCGGGCAGTGGTTGCTGCGCGGTCGCGGGCGGTGCAGGGGCTGGCGGGTGGTGCAGGGGGAGGCGGGGTGTATCTGTGTGTGTGTATCAGCGTGTGTATCTGTGTGTGTGTGTGTGTGTGTGTGTGTGTGTGTAAGTGTATCAGTGTGTGTGTGTGTGTGTATCAGTGTGTATGTGTGTATGTGTATCAGTGTGTGTGTGTGTATGTGTATCAGTGTGTGTGTGTGTGTGTGTGTGTGTGTGTGTGTGTGTGTGTGTGTGTGTCAGTGTGTGTGTGTGTGTGTGTGTGTATGTGTATCAGTGTGTGTGTGTATGTGTATCAGTGGGTGTGTGTGTGTGTGTATCAGTGGGTGTGTGTGTGTGTATCAGTGGGTGTGTGTGTGTATCAGTGGGTGGGTGGGTGTGTGTATCAGTGTGTGTGTGTGTGTGTGTGTATCAGTGTGTGTGTGTGTGTATCAGTGTGTGTGTGTGTGTGTATCAGTGTGTGTGTGTGTATCAGTGGGGGGTGTGTATCAGTGGGGGGGTGTGTATCAGTGGGGGGTGTGTGTGTATCAGTGGGGATGTGTGTGTGTATCAGTGGGGGGGTGTGTGTATCAGTGGGGGTGTGTGTGTGTCAGTGGGGGTGTGTGTGTATCAGTGGGGGTGTGTGTGTGTATCAGTGTGTGTGTGTGTGTGTGTGTATCAGTGGGTGGGTGTGTGTGTATCAGTGTGTATCAGTGTGTGTGTGTGTGTGTGTGTGTGTGTGTGTGTGTGTGTGTGTGTGTGTGTGTGTGTGTGTGTGTGTGTGTGTGTGTGTGTGTGTGTATCAGTGGGTGTGTATGTGTGTATCAGTGTGTGTGTGTGTGTGTGTGTGTGTGTGTATCAGTGTGTATGTGTGTATGTGTATCAGTGTGTGTGTGTGTATGTGTATCAGTGTGTGTGTGTGTGTGTGTGTGTGTGTGTGTGTGTGTGTGTGTGTGTGTCAGTGTGTGTGTGTGTGTGTGTGTGTGTGTGTGTATGTGTATCAGTGTGTGTGTGTATGTGTATCAGTGGGTGTGTGTGTGTGTATCAGTGTGTGTGTGTGTGTGTATCAGTGGGTGTGTGTGTGTATCAGTGGGTGGGTGGGTGTGTGTATCAGTGTGTGTGTGTGTGTGTGTGTATCAGTGTGTGTGTGTGTGTGTATCAGTGTGTGTGTGTGTGTATCAGTGTGTGTGTGTGTATCAGTGGGGGGTGTGTATCAGTGGGGGGGGTGTGTATCAGTGGGGGGTGTGTGTGTATCAGTGGGGATGTGTGTGTGTATCAGTGGGGGGGTGTGTGTATCAGTGGGGGTGTGTGTGTGTCAGTGGGGGTGTGTGTGTATCAGTGGGGGTGTGGGGGTGTATCAGTGTGTGTGTGTGTGTGTGTGTGTGTATCAGTGGGTGGGTGTGTGTGTATCAGTGTGTATCAGTGTGTGTGTGTGTGTGTGTGTGTGTGTGTGTGTGTGTGTGTGTGTGTGTGTGTGTGTGTGTGTGTATGTGTGTGTGTGTGTGTGTGTGTGTGTGTGTGTGTGTGTGTGTGTATCAGTGGGTGTGTATGTGTGTATCAGTGTGTGTGTGTGTGTGTGTGTGTGTGTGTGTGTGTATCAGTGGGGTGTGTGTGTATCAGTGGGGGTGTATCAGTGGGGGGGTGTGTATCAGTGGGGGTGTGTGTGTGTTTCAGTGGGTGTGTGTGTGTGTATCAGTGGGGGTGGGGGTGTGTATCAGTGGGGGGGTGTGTGTATCAGTGGGGGGGGTGTATCAGTGGGTGTGTGTGTGTGTGTCAGTGGGGGGGTGTGTGTGTGTATCAGTGGGGGGGGGTGTATCAGTGGGGGTGTGTGTGTGTATCAGTGGGGGGGGGGTGTGTCAGTGGGTGGGTGTCTCTCTCCCTACCTCTCTCTCCCCCACCCTGTCTCCCTCCTTCCCTCCCACCCTGTCTCCCTCCCACCCTGTCTCCCTCCCACCCTGTCTCCCTTCCACCCTGTCTCCCTTCCACCCTGTCTCCCTCCCACCCTGTCTCCCTCCCTGTCTCCCTCCTTCCCTCCCACCCTGTCTCCCTCCTTCCCTCCCACCCTGTCTCCCTCCTTCCCTCCCACCCTGTCTCCCACCCTGTCTCCCTCCCACCCTGTCTCCCTCCTTCCCTCCCACCCTGTCTCCCACCCTGTCTCCCTCGTTCCCTCCCATCCTGTCACCCACCCTGTCTCCCTCCTTCCCTCCCACCCTGTCTCCCTCCTTCCCTCCCACCCTGTCTCCCACCCTGTCTCCCTTCCACCCTGTCTCCCTCCCACCCTGTCTCCCTCCCTGTCTCCCTCCTTCCCTCCCACCCTGTCTCCCTCCTTCCCTCCCACCCTGTCTCCCTCCTTCCCTCCCACCCTGTCTCCCACCCTGTCTCCCTCCCACCCTGTCTCCCTCCTTCCCTCCCACCCTGTCTCCCACCCTGTCTCCCTCGTTCCCTCCCATCCTGTCACCCACCCTGTCTCCCTCCTTCCCTCCCACCCTGTCTCCCTCCTTCCCTCCCACCCTGTCTCCCACCCTGTCTCCCTTCCACCCTGTCTCCCTCCCACCCTGTCTCCCTCCCTGTCTCCCTCCTTCCCTCCCACCCTGTCTCCCTCCTTCCCTCCCACCCTGTCTCCCTCCTTCCCTCCCACCATGTCTCCCTCCTTCCCTCCCACCCTGTCTCCCTCCTTCCCTCCCACCCTGTCTCCCACCCTGTCTCCCTCTTTCCCTCCCACCCTGTCTCCCTCCTTCCCTCCCACCCTGTCTCCCTCCTTCCCTTCCACCCTGTCTCCCACCCTGTCTCCCTCCTTCCCTCCCACCCTGTCTCCCTCCTTCCCTCCCACCCTGTCTCCCACCCTGTCTCCCTCCTTCCCTCCCACCCTGTCTCCCACCCTGTCTCCCTCCTTCCCTCCCACCCTGTCTCCCTCCTTCCCTCCCACCCTGTCTCCCACCCTGTCTCCCTCCTTCCCTCCCACCCTGTCTCCCACCATGTCTCCCTCCTTCCCTCCCACCCTGTCTCCCTCCTTCCTTCCCACCGTCTCCCACCCTGTCTCCCTCCTTCCCTCCCACCCTGTCTCCCTCCTTCCCTACCACCCTGTCTCCCACCCTGTCTCCCTCCTTCCCTCCCACCCTGTCTCCCACCCTGTCTCCCACCCTGTCTCCCTCCTTCCCTCCCACCCTGTCTCCCACCCTGTCTCCCTCCTTCCCTCCCACCCTGTCTCCCTCCTTCCCTCCCACCCTGTCTCCCACCCTGTCTCCCACCCTGTCTCCCACCATGTCTCCCTCCTTCCCTCCCACCCTGTCTCCCACCCTGTCTCCCTCCTTTCCTCCCTCCCTGTCTCCCACCCTGTCTCCCACCCTGTCTCCCTCCTTCCCTCCCACCCTGTCTCCCACCCTGTCTCCCACCATGTCTCCCTCCTTCCCTCCAACCCTGTCTCCCTCATTCCCTCCCAACCTGTCTCCCTCCTTCCCTCCCACCCTGTCTCCCTCCTTCCCTCCCACCCTGTCTCCCACCCTGTCTCCCTCCTTCCCTCCCACCCTGTCTCCCACCATGTCTCCCTCCTTCCCTCCCACCCTGTCTCCCTCCTTCCTTCCCACCGTCTCCCACCCTGTCTCCCTCCTTCCCTCCCACCCTGTCTCCCTCCTTCCCTACCACCCTGTCTCCCACCCTGTCTCCCTCCTTCCCTCCCACCCTGTCTCCCATCCTGTCTCCCACCCTGTCTCCCTCCTTCCCTCCCACCCTGTCTCCCACCCTGTCTCCCTCCTTCCCTCCCACCCTTTCTCCCTCCTTCCCTCCCACCCTGTCTCCCACCCTGTCTCCCACCCTGTCTCCCACCATGTCTCCCTCCTTCCCTCCCACCCTGTCTCCCACCCTGTCTCCCTCCTTTCCTCCCTCCCTGTCTCCCACCCTGTCTCCCACCCTGTCTCCCTCCTTCCCTCCCACCCTGTCTCCCACCCTGTCTCCCACCATGTCTCCCTCCTTCCCTCCTTCCCTCCAACCCTGTCTCCCTCATTCCCTCCCAACCTGTCTCCCTCCTTCCCTCCCACCCTGTCTCCCTCCTTCCCTCCCACCCTGTCTCCCACCCTGTCTCCCTCCTGCCCTCCCACCCTGTCTCCCTCCTTCCCTCCCACCCTGTCTCCCACCCTGTCTCCCACCCTGTCTCCCACCATGTCTCCCTCCTTCCCTCCCACCCTGTCTCCCTCCTTCCCTCCCACCCTGTCTCCCACCCTGTCTCCCTCCTTCCCTCCCTCCCTGTCTCCCACCCTGTCTCCCACCATGTCTCCCTCCTTCCCTCCCACCCTGTCTCTCACCCTGTCTCCCTCCTTCCCTCCCACCCCGTCTCCCACCCTGTCTCCCTCCTTCCCTCCCACCCCGTCTCCCACCCTGTCTCCCTCCTTCCCTCCCACCCTGTCTCCCTCCTTCCCTCCCACCCCCTCTCCCACCCTGTCTCCCTCCTTCCCTCCCACCCCGTCTCCCACCCTGTCTCCCTCCTTCCCTCCCACCCCGTCTCCCACCCTGTCTCCCTCCTTCCCTCCCACCCCGTCTCCCACCCTGTCTCCCTCCTTCCCTCCCACCCCGTCTCCCACCCTGTCTCCCTCCTTCCCTCCCACCCCGTCTCCCACCCGGTCTCCCTCCTTCCCTCCCACCCCGTCTCCCACCCTATCTCCCTCCTTCCCTCCCACCCCGTCTCCCACCCTGTCTCCCTCCTTCCCTCCCACCCCGTCTCCCACCCTGGAGGGAAGAGGAACTGGCTACATCAGGAAGTGCTATGCCGTAAGTAGCTCCAGTAGACACCACCTCTGTGTCTCTAATTGGACACAGAGCCTGATGACACTACCTTCACTGACTCACTGCACAGCATGTGTGGGGAAAATCCATGATTACTCCTGGCAAACCAGCCCTTACCAGATATTACTGTGCAGGAGGAGGACAGAATAATAGCCCAAACCTTATGAGGGCTATATGTGTATTTGGGAAGGGGGGCTTATTGTGTGTATGTATATATTTATACTTAGTGTGTGTGTGTGTGTGTGTGTGTTTGTATTTGGGGAGAGGGGCTTATTTTGTGTGTGTATTTGGGGAGGGGGGCTTATTGTGTGCGTGTGTGCATTGGGGAGGGGGGTTATTGAGTGTCTGATTGGGGGAAAGACAAGATGAGATAGGGAGTTTGAGAGATGGGGTGTAAGAGGGGGCAGAGGAGGGGGTGTAATAGGGAGATGAGAGGTGGGGTGTAATAGAGAGAGGGGGAGACAGAGATAGAGGGGGAAGGAAAGGGTGACATGGGAGTGTGAGAGGGAGGTGAAAAGGGGGGGAATGTAAGAGAAAACAGGGGGGGGTTCTCACAAGGCCGTCGGCACATGGATGGGGGGCCCTGGTGGAAACTTTAGTCCTGGGTCCCTGGAAAGCTGTCTGGGGCCCTGCCTGCGCCCCCCCCCCCCCTCTTCTTCCCTCTAAAATATGAAAGAGACTAGTACTTTATAGACCACTATGGCAAACAACCTCCTTCCCTCCCAGGGAGCCTCACCAACCACCCCAGGAATCCACCCACATCACCTACCCCTATGCAAATCACCTAACAACCCTCCTCCACCCCATCTAAAGGAATCACTTATAGCCCTATTTGCCAATTGGCTAATATTCTGTACATCATTGTACAAATTTCAAAACTAAAAATACAGCACACATCTAGCATACAAAAATAACAATAAAACATACCATGATAGAAGATTCTTTTTTTTTTGTTGCCATTGACCCCTCGATTGCCAGTGAGGCTACGTTGGTTCTCCCAATAAAAATTAAAAACAGTTAATGTTATCCAACGAGAGGTTCTTCATGGTCAACGACCCCCTGTAACTAATATTTAGGGATAATTTAAAGGCTGATGGCTGAACCAGTCAAGAAAAGCCACAAAATAAAACCACACAATAATGTCCAAAACTCATCCAAAGGCCCGATGACCCCTTTTAACAATAACGTTATTTACCACATTGTTGACGCAATTTATTACCACACATATGAAAAAAAATTCTGAGAAAATAAATAAATAGAGCCCCAAGTTGTGAGCATACAGTAGCAGCAGGGAGCGGAGAGGCTCTGCCTGCCACTTTACATAGCAGAACTCTAATGCACATTCCTCTGCATGTGCAAGAACAAGAGCTGGCACTGGTGTTGTGCTATAGACAATGATATGCAGAGGAGCCAATAACCAAATACAGTAAGTGAGAACTCACATTAGCATGGAACAAAAACATGTCTGTGAACCTCTTTACACTTCACCTCTCTCTCAAACTACTTCTGGTTTTCTGACTCACTCCTGGGAAGCTTCAACTGTCATACTGATTAGATTGTTTCCTAGTTCTCTTGCCTTGTTCCCCTAATCTTCACATTTGATCTGCATCTAGCACTCACAAGAAAGGCTTCTTTGTAAACCTGTTTATTTATTTGTTTACTAAAAACTGTGCACTGGATTTTTCTGACGCCCCTTTCTCTCATGACGCTTACATTACAGCTTCCATTTCTGTCCTGGATGGTAATTTGTTTTTTGGTGGCAGCCAAAGTAATGTTCCCCTATCCTAACTGAAGCCAGAGTCCTTTGCCCCCTTTTCTAATTTAGTCAGTAACACACCATTCATCAAGAACATTACTTATGGTAGGTATCACTTAAAACTCCTTGGGGCTTATGCAGAGAGCATAGATAAGGAAATAGCGCCATCTTCTGGCGAAAAAACTAGCCAGAAATCTTTAAACTCGGGAGAAAATGGCGCGATTTTTAAAAGTGGCCAGAAAATTTTTCAGAGGTGTAAAAGTCGCTAAACTCGTGGCGAGAACCTGGAACTCACCATTCTAATATAGCGTGCAATGCAAGAAGGACCTAATCGCTGGAACACGCCATTCTGACCTATAATATGGCGTGTTCCAGGTCGCCAGAAAACGTTGGCAATTTTACTACTATCTGCTAACAGAAGGTAAATGCGCTTTCTGCATACGGCCATAATTTATGCCAAATATGTGGCTATGTTATTGCCGTTTTCCAAAAGCAAATCACGCTCCTCTCTGCATAAGCCCCTTAATCTTTTAATGTTCTCCTCCTCTTGTACAAAGCATCTTATACCCAAGCTCTTTTCTCTTTAAACACTATCCACCAACCCTTTACTCTTCCTATCTTCAAGATCTAACCGATCACACTTTTTTGATGAATCATTACAATGGCTTCTTAACATGATGGCACTCCCAACTCCATACCCACATGCTTGCCTCCAAAGCATGCTCTACAAATCGCTGGACTAACATGAAATTCTATTTAAAACACTGTAAATCTTTCAACACACGACTTTGTGTGTAGGGTCTCTGTTCTCCGGTTGACCCGGTCGCCTCGTCAGAAACTCCTACCACGCACGGGGAAGAAGCACAGTGATTGGATGTACCGTTCACCTCCCTCATCAGCTGGAACACTTAAATCTCCTCAGTGTTTTTTCAGCTGTTACAGGGACCACTGCAGACAGCCTTATGAGAGCTACGGACATTTACCATAAGCGGAGGATTCGTGTCATTCACTTTTTGCCTTATCCAATGTGTATGCTTATGCTTTAGTGATATGTAGGGAGATTAGGTGCTATTACTTGGTGATTAGTTACTTTTGAGCATAAGTTTTTGCTATTTTCTGTTAGTCTGCCTACACTAGCTTTATACTCAGATACCTCTGAGTCGGTGCATAGGTCATCACCCTTACAGGATAGGGTGACTGTACTGATTAGGTCCATTCAGGATAACATGCCTTGCTTTAATGGAGTGTTGTTTAGGTAAGAGGTGTACTCATTAGGGAAGTACCATAGACTGTAATAGTGTGTGGGAACGCGCTTGAGAAAGGGGCATTGTAGGCTCCGAAACGTCGCCCCCCTACATCACCTCGTTTTTTTCTTGTGTACTGTACATTTTCTACCCTTCCTTGTTGTTTTTGTTTTGTTACATTTCTATTTGTTTCCCCTCCTCTCCCTCCATTGGTGTTTTTTGTTCCATGAGCTGTACTCTCAAAGCCTGTACACAGATTAACTTTGTAGCTGCTAATTTACAATATACCATTGAATTTTTCAAATTTACATTTTTATCTGTTTTTTTCTTATTTGTTTGCTGGGGGCCTCTGTATATATTATTGCTTCCTTTTGGGGGATATGAGGTTCTTCCTTGCTCCCGTGCACCTTATAGTTTTTTCCTAAATTAGTTTTTTCTAAATTGGTCTTGTGGTGGAGTGCTACCTAGCGCACATACATTTTACTTATTGAAGAATGTTTTTTTTTATATATATATATATATATATATATATATATATATATATATATATATATATATATATATATATATACAGTGTTCGACAAACCTATACATTTGGTTTTAACCCCCGGGCGAGTAAATATTGGCCCAAGCAGCACACGTTTGGTACTAGGTGGCGAGTAGATTTTTTTGTGTGGCGAGTAGATTTTTTGGTGATTTGTCAACCACTGTTAAATATATATATATACAGTGGTCGACAAATCACCAAAAAATCTACTCGCCGAACAAAAAAATCTACTCGCCACCTAGTACCAAATGTGTGCTGCTTGGGCCAATAGGAGCTCGCCACGATGTTAAATCCACCTGCCCGGGGCGTGCAAATGTCGGTCCCCGGCAAGGAGAGAGAAGTCGCCGTCCCGGTTTCCCTGATGTCCCTTTGCCCCCTGTCTTACCCCCGTGGCCGTGGGGGAAGGGGACGGCGACTTCTCTCTCCTTGCCGGGGACCGACATTTGCCGAGATATATATATATATATATATATATATATAAATGAAAGTACTGCACAGTGCTTTAGATTGCAGAAAAAGACTATTACAAGAACATACAATTACAATAAATGCAGAAAAGTTTCTTAAAATAACAGGATCAAACATACCACAGAAATCCCTATATAGTACATTACCATAGGTCATAGGTTTTTCCCCTAGGCAGGTCACTGGCGTGGAAAGATGAAAATTCCCTTTTTTGATCCCAAAACACACCTTTGTGAATTCTGATTTCATAACTCCAGGGCAAGACCTATATACCATTCTTCTCCCATTGAAACAACTTAAGCCCACCCCTGTCATAAATCAGCTGCTAGGTTGACTGTTTTATGATTTAGAACCCCCCCCCCCCCCCTCCCCTATTTGACATTTAAAAGGGTGCCTAGATATATGAAAGACCTCATAACTTTGTGGCCCTGATACTTAGACACATGTGAATCATATCAATAGGTTCAGTTAATTATGACGGATTAACAAGACTCATTTTGACTGACTTGCTCCTAAATTTGAGTGACACACGGATATCTGTCCCTTATCATCCTGCTACAAATGAAGGATTTCGCCTTATTGCATTCATTTGTCATGATTACAAATCTCTCATTCTTACTCTTATGAATTACTATCAGGACCATAATTTCTTAATTTTAATAAAGTTACCCCTCCCTAGGAAGCCCAGCTTATCTCAGGAATGCTTTGGCAGTACCCTTAAAAGTGTCCCATTTATAAAAATGTCAAGAACCATAATTTGATCCCATCTCTGGCAAAACAAATGCCCTTATCTCTATATTTTATCAGTACTAAAACTAGACCTGGCCAAGGGTTTAACAGGCCATTAAACATTTATTTGTATTTGTAAAATCAAATCTGTAGCTGCATTAACCCCTGGAGTACACGAATGATTAACATACTTAATATTCCCCACCATTTTCATTACAACCCCCAAAAACGAAATATGACAAATCTTAAAATTCTAGATTTTAGAAATAAACAACTTAAATATATTGTACTATAAATGTTTTGTCCAAGCACATTTGGTACATAATGCACTCATCATGAAAAGTCAATTTAGAATATCATAAATTATATTTGACAGGATTTTATTACTGCAATTGTAAAATGTAATTTTAGTAATCCACATAGCATCTCTGAAATAACCTTCATGATGAGATTAGGGATTTACACATATACTAACCCTGTCAGAGGATTTTTTTCAACTTGGACTCTCTCCAATCTCCAACTCCAGTGGGAAGGATTAGCTATTAAAGTAATGGTAATTATTTGCAAAACCTTAGTTTACATGTTTTAATTTAGCTTTACAATACGAATTAAATAAATAGCAATTTTACAAGACAGAACCACAGTGATCAGAGTGTCAATTTTCCATAAGAGATTGTAAAATGGTAAGTGCTGGCAGTAAATTGAGACATTTATCATAGAACAAATATATCAGACATAATTCCCTTGTAACATCTGGCTATATTTAATATTGCATTTCTTAGAAACTCATTACTATCTCGTTAAAAAGAAGAAAGTTTTATGAGGTGCTCAAAGGTAGTATGGGATCTCCTAATTAAGCCAATTTACAGCATCTATAAATGGAAACTTCAGCGGTGTCAGATAGGGCAAATATGCTGCAAACACAAAATGTGACCCCTTCGCTACCAGGGGAGCCAGTGCAATGCGTCTCCGGCCCCTTTGGCAGAAATTATGCACTTTACCATTTATAACGGCTGACCCATATTGGAGGATTTGTTGCTCTTTAACCCCGCAGAACAAATTCGCTAATACACCGAGGCACACACAGTATGCATACATTAATACACAGATGCACACACAGTATACATACATTAATGCACACACAGTATAAAGTACATACATGAATACATTCATGTCTGTATGTCTTTATTTATATAGCGCCATTAATGTACATAGCGCTTCACAGCAGTAATATACGGGACAATCATATAAATAATAAATAATATAAATAACACATTAAGGGAAGAAGTGCTTCAGACATAAAAGTAACATTTAGGAAAAGGAGTTCCTGCTCCGAAGAGCTTACAATCGAATTGGTTGGTAGGAAAAACGTACAGAGACAGTAGGATGGCTTTCCGGTAAGTGCGTCTGCAAGGAACCAAGGTTAATGTATGAGGTGTTAATTATCAGCCATTGAGCATCTCACATGCATCCTTAAGCAGGTGTGTTTTAAGGTGGGTCTTAAAGGTGGATAGAGAGGGTGCTAGTCCGATATTGAAGGGGAAGGGCATTCCAGAGGTGAGGGAGAATCAGTGAGAAGGGTTTAAGGCAGGAGAGAGCTTTAGATACAAAAGGGGTAGAGAGAAGACATCCTTGAGCAGAACACAAGAGTCGGGATGGTGTATAGCGAGAAATTAGGGCTGAGATGTAAGGAGGAGCAGAAGTAAATGTAATGTAAAGCTTTAAAAGTGAGGAGGAGAATTGAGTGTGTTTTACGAGATTTGATAGGAACCCAGGAGAGGGATTTCAGCTGGGGAGACACTGAGACATATTTCGGAAAGAGTAGAGTGATTCTGGTAGCAGCATTTAGGATAGATTGTAGGGGAGAGAGCTGAGAGGCAGAAAGGCCACACAGCAGGAGATTACAGTAGTCGAAACAGGAGAGAATGAGGGTCTGTGTCACAGTTTTTTTGCAGTCGAGCAACAGAGAAAAGGGTGTATCTTGGTAAAATTGCGGAGGAAAAAACAACATTTTTTTGCTACCTTTTGAATGTGAGAAGAGAATGTGACATAGCATGAGAAAAATAGTAAACATATCCATGAACAAATGAAGGTGCATGAGAGGATCCACAAAAAACACTGATGGCAACATGTGCTAAATTGAATGTGGAAAAACCAGTCCCATAAAGATAAAACCCCTAATGATAAGCAGGGAAATATGTTTACTATTTTTCTCATGCTATGCTTGTCCAGGGTATGAGGTTTTTTTCCATCTTTTTTCTCCCCTGTTGTGTCTCCCCCTTGGTTACATATATTTTTTCTGTGTACTATATTTTTAGTATATAAGTGTAGCCATGCTGTAAAATGGACTGCAGTTTCCTCTCCTGCTGGCAGTAAACCTGGTAAGTTACAGGGATGCCAGCAGTAATCATGGAGGTTTGCCCTCACACCCTGGTGAGGTGCCCTATGTGTGGATGGGAGTGGCTACATACTCTGAGTCCACCGTTAGTGACATCAGAGATGTGCCTGCCTCCTGAGAGATATAAGGCATAGCACTGCTCAAACTTAGTGTGTTAGAGTAAGGAGCAGGTCTGCGTTGAGACCTGGGGGAAAGAGGCCCACTAGTGCTGTAACTAGTGGCCCCATTCTATATCATTCAGCCTCAAGCTGTCAACACCACACTGTGTCCAGGGACCTGGTACAGGGGTGATCTCCCTGAGGGGAGAGGGGATCCCACTCCATTGGGAGGGTGTACCTTTGAAGGGATCACACGCCGAGATGTGCAGCTGAGTCAATCACTGCGAGGGGCAGCTAGCCCATACCGAAAGTACAATAAAGATGCACAAGTTCAACAAATCCTTGCTGTGTGGGAGTGGACAGGAGGAGTTCTTGCACAGGAGGAGGCACCACAGAGGAGTTCCTCATCAGTTACATCCCCATGCGGAAGCAGGGATCCTGATGAGGTGGAGGCGCTGCACTGGATATAGGTAGGACTCGCACACACTACCTCAGCTGCCTGTCTGGGTTGGCAATCCCCACACAACATCATGCGGGAGACTCAGGAGTCCTGTTGCCAACAGGTGCACCACCAGACACGACCATGTAATGGGGGCTGGTTAGACCACAGGGGCCAATATGAGATTGGGTGGGTCAGGCCAGGCCAGAAAATCTGTTACATTTGGAGGTGCTGCTGAGATGACCTGTCAACAGGACAGGCTTTTGCTAGGCACACTAGGAAACAGGGAGAGTGTATGCTGCCACTTTGTGCTGTGTTGAGACGGAGCCTAGGGGTAGTCAGGGGGCTGACTTGTAAGTTCGCAGGGACGACCTAGGGGCCTGAGAGGAGATGGAGGTTTGGAGAGGGGCTATAGCTGTCCTAGTCACCTTGAGGCAGTGCTAGTGGTAGGATGCCTGAAGGGATAGCCTGTTAACGAGGTCAGGAATTCTGGACAGGGTCTGCGCTAGGCTAGCCAACAGTATACCTACTGCATGGAAGAGCCAGAGTACTCTAGCCCATTCCAGACCACTTACCGAAGGGAGCACAGACTGGGAGGAAGGAGATACAGAAGACACAGAAAGAGTGAGCCTAGCCTGAGGTAGTGCAAACACGAGTCAGACCTACATTAGGTACACAAGGTGGTGCATCAAGGCAATCTTTATTGTATCGGTGTGGCAGCTGCCCCGCAGAGAGGAGCTCCATGTCCAATCACAGTAAATACAGCGACCAAATGGCGACCGAAAGAATAGAGGATCCGCGCGGTGCGGAAAGTCCAAAATGGCGGACGGAGGCAGATGGAGGGAGCGCCTGTAGTGTGCGTTCCGCTGAAGAGCAAGCTACTGATGTGACTTTGGCAAACCTGTTGTGGAGTGACGCGAAAGCTGTGGCCGCGCCGTTTTGGTCCTGCCTAGGACCTAGGGGTACTGCCCCTGAGGACATTGAGGAGGACATTACAGTGATATGTGGAGAAAATGATGAAGTTGCCTGTCAGTCGGCATACAAACAGTTAAACGCTACCTCAACGTTCAAAGAGACTGACAGTGCGGACCAAAATGGCGGCTCCCGCTTCCCTGGGAGACCGCGTGGAGCAAGTGCAGAAAATTCTGCAGATTCTGGACTTACAGAAAGTTGGCCCGGAGTGGCGCCAGCAGGAAAATCCCACCCTGATGGGGGGTATGGCGCAAAAGCTGCAGACGCGCCCTCATGGACAATGACTAACTCAGCCCCAGTGCTGGGTCACCCGATTAATCTGTGGGACCTCCCCCTAATCTCAACCAGGGGGAGTGGTTTCCAATTATGCCCAGTGGGAACGGATCCAGCTGAGCGAGGAGCTGGTGAACCGGCAGCGCCCTTACAGAAAGTAGTTCCTGTAATTAGTGCTGCCGATGGAGGAAAAGACAAAGAGTCTGAGAGAATCTGGCCGGGGATGGCGCCAAATAAGGAGTGGTGCTTGGGGGGTGGTGGCGCGAAACCTGAAGCCGCTCCCCCCAGGACTGTGAAGAGTACAGCACTAATCCCAGGACATCCTATAAAATTGCGGGACCCGCCCCTAATCTCCACTAGTGGGGGTGGTTTCCAGCTCTGTCAGATGAGGGTGGAGCTAATCAAGGGAGTGGTTGGCAACTCAACCCCTCCTTGTCAGTCACGAGGAGCCAGTACACTGAACAGACCACTACTGCGAGTACCTCCTACCGTGACTATGGCCTGTAAGCAAGGAGAGAATGCTATGGTGTCTACCCAGCCCTACTCAGCACCAGGAGGCTTCCTGGTGATTAGGATGGCAGGCACTGAGACGGTGGCGTGTCTCTGCTTACAGTGCAGACTACCCGGTGGCACCGTGGGTACAGCTGCACGCTGCCCGCTGCCCGCAATGTGGCCTCCAGTACTTGTGGCCTATGCCTACGTTTGTACCCATCCAGGCCGTTGAAGCAGTGGGAGATGTGGCTATGCTGTCGGCCGAGCTCCCCGGCGCGCTATGGAGGGAAGCTGCGGATCCCGGAGAATGGGGATCGGGGCCGGTTGCCAAAACTGAGCCCGAGGAGAGAGAAGCTATCGGCCGGTGTGCCGGTCGAGAAACTAAGCGGCGGTCACCCCGGGGGGTGCCCTCAAGCAAGGTAGAAATGGATTCCTCTGACGAGGAACCCATGGCGTCGTCCGGTGCGGTGACCTGGCAACCAACAAGCTCCTGTGGCGGTAATGGGAGAAAAGTGCCACTTACCGGGGCTGTCGGTGAAAAGAACCGGGTGTCACCAGTGCCGCGGAAGACCGAGAGACGGAGTCCCCCGGTCCCGGGGACTGGCGGTTCCAGTGGTGAGGGTCGATCCACACCAACACCCAGGAGCGGTAAGAGCAGCCCTTGTTCTTACCAGGCTCCGACGGCGACATCGACGGAGGAAAGGCAGTACCAGGCCCAGGCGGTGCGATCGAAAACAGCAGAGCTGCCGGATGTCGTATTGGAGGAAGAGGTCCCGCTTGGGGACCCATCCCAAGATGGCGGAGCGTCCAGTCTCGTCGATGACGTCACTTCCGGCGGGCGCGGCAGAGTAACCGGAGAGACGACTACGCCTCACGGATTGGGCAGTGCTTCCCGATCGCCCGGTCCTAAGAAGAGCTGGCAGACATTGAGAAAGGAGAGCGGTGAGACCCGACCATCGGAGAGCCCTTGCGGTAACTCTGGACAATGCAGTGGTAGAGAGCGGGTCGGAACCCCGCAGATACCCACCGTCCGCCCTTATGCCCAACCCCATGCCCTAGCTAAAGCCCCAGTCCCGGTCACGTTTTCCCGGGGGTCCTCTTCAAGTTTGGGAATGTCCGGAGGGTCCCAGGGTACCTCCGAAGAACGGACTGGGGAGAGACTGGAAAGTTTCACATCCGATGACGGGTCGGTGGGTGGAGGGTATTCGCGGGAAGTGTCAGTCTCCAGCGATTGCCCTAGTGTGGTGAGTGTAACTCTAGCGAATAGGCCCAAGCGGGTGGGGCGGCCTAATTCCCGATCTACCGGGACATCTGGGGTGTCTTCCTGGGGGGAACAAGAGGAGGGGGATTCAATAGAATCGGCCCCAGAAGAGATTAGGGAGACCTGGTGGTGGGCCCCCTTATTCGAGGGTTACGAGGCGTGGTTAGACCGCACTCGGTTCCTGCTAGAGGAGGAGGGTGTGGTTGACTACTGGTGGGCTCGTGGGGAGTTTACTGCAGAAGAGCGGAAAAGGGAAATGCAGGAGCGGTGGTACCAGGTCTGTCATGATAACATAGATCCCATGGGTCCCAGTAGATTGACGGATCCTGTGGAACCAGATGAACCCCTATCATGGGTGCTACCAGGAAAAGCGGGCAACACAAGGTTGATCCGAGCCAGTAGGGCGGAGAGGGCCATTATAACAAAATATAAGAATTCTCATGGCCTGGAATATCCTTATGTTCCTGAACCCCTCATGCAGGAGATTGAGGATAACAGGGACAGGTGGTTGCGGGAAACAATCGAACACTACATGGTGAACAAGGGTGGCGCCATTACTGGGCGCAAGGCAGAAGAAAGAATTGCGCAGCTCTGCGAGTATGGAGTATAGGGCGGAACATTTATATGCATAAAGCCGTATATAGACCAGAGAGTGGCATACCGCGTGAATATAGCATCATGGTCCTGGATATGGGGGGTCGGGAAATTAAGAAGCCCGACCCACGTCACTACTATTAGGAGGCACAGGGCAGCTGTTGCGCGAGTTAGTGCCTGCTGGTCAGGGCGTGATTTGTGCGATACCCTTTACTGTGAATTAATAATGTTGTACTGATTATGTGTTCCATTTTACAGTGCTTCCCGGATAAGGTACATAAATTTAGGTCCCAGACGGGGCGTTGGGATTCACCAGGGGGAGAATATAGCCATGCTCTAAAATGGACTGCAGTTTCCTCTCCTGCTGGCAGTAAACCTGGTAAGTTACAGGGATGCCAGCAGTAATCATGGAGGTTTGCCCTCACACCCTGGTGAGGTGCCCTATGTGTGGATGGGAGTGGCTACATACTCTGAGTCCACCATTAGTGGCAACAGAGATGTGCCTGCTTCCTGAGAGATATAAGGCACAGCACTGCTCAAAGTTAGTGTGTTGGAGTAAGGAGCAGGTCTGCGTTGAGACCTGGGGGAAAGAGGCCCACTAGTGCTGTAACTTGTGGCCCCATTCTATATCATTCAGCCTCAAGCTGTCAACACCACACTGTGTCCAGGGACCTGGCACAGGGGTGATCTCCTTGAGGGGAGAGGGGATCCCACTCCATTGGGAGGGTGTACCTTTGAAGGGATCACGCGCCGAGATGTGCGGCTGAGTCAATCGCTGCGAGGGGCAGCTAGCCCATACCAAAAGTACAATAAAGATGCACAAGTTCAACAAATCCTTGCTGTGTGGGAGTGAAGTTCTTGCACAGGAGGAGGCACCACAGGGGAGTTCCTCATCAGTTACATCCCCATGCGGACGCAGGGATCCTGATGAGGTGGAGGCGCTGCACTAGATATAGGTAGGACTCGCACACACTACCTCAGCTGCCTGTCTGGGTTGGCAATCCCCACACAACATCATGCGGGAGACTCAGGAGTCCTGTTGCCAACAGGTGCACCACCAGACACGCCCATGTAATGGGGGCTGGTTAGACCACAGGGGCCAATATGAGATTGGGTGGGTCAGGCCAGGTCAGAAAATCCGTTACATAAGTTTATTGTAATTTATATTTTTCTTCTGTTTCTACCAGTTTTTCTTGATTTGAATATTAGTTTAGGAGTTTAGTAATTAGCTTTTCTTATTATTTTCTGTTAGTTAGGATTATTAAGGGGTGTCTGTTCTTTTTTGGCTGATTTGTATCTTTCCATTTATTTATTGGATATTTACTGAGATATGTTTTTTGGCTCATTAGTTCAGTTTTTTACTTAGCATGTGTTGATATATACTAATATCGTTTCTTGCTTGTTATTTTTTTGTTAGGTTTCCATTAGTTTATGTATGTTTTTATGTTAGTGTGTTTCACTGCTTCTTATTAAAATCTTTGACGCATTTTCACTGCTGACTCATGGTTCCAGGTTTTTTGTTTTCTTTTTTGATTTATTTATTACAGGCTTATTGTGAGTGCTTAATATAGTGATCCTGTCAGTCGCGTGTGTGTGTGTGTGTGTGTGTGTGTGTGTGTGTGTGTGTGTGTGTGTGTGTGTGTGTGTGTGTGTGTGTGTGTGTGTGTGTGTGTGTGTGTGTGTGTGTGTGTGTGTGTGTGTATATATATATAATCTCTTTATAGATAGCATACATATAAGTATTAGCCCCAATGATTTAAAGCAAGGCTTCCAAGCCAGACAATACAAAGTGCATACTGTAGCTATGCAGAATCTCTCTTAAGATCATTTGCCTGAGAGACAGAAAGGAAATCCCCCTAGTGTGTCAAATCAAGGGTATACCGTCTCAGTAGCTCTGCAATACAAGTGTATACATACAAATGCCAATAGCGGGCACAGTCTATAGTAGTCTCAAATTAGTAAGCCCATTATAAGTAGTCAAGTTACGGCTAGAGATATATAGGCAGAGGCAACATATGTATTTTGTCATTTCCTACACATAATATGCAGCTAAACTCGCGTCGAACCATTAGAAAGACCAAGAGAAAAAACGGTTTACAAGCCGTGATAGTCTGTGGCTACTTCATGAGACGTCGCCACACCACCAGCGCAATCAGCGTGACGCCTTACTAGCCGACATACGTTACGTGCGTAAATCGCACTTAATCAGGGAAGAGAAGTCTAAAATGCTGATTCAGAGAGACTACTATATACATGAATTGAACAGAGGAACAGCATCCTGGTAGCCAATAGTCACAGGGTGTCAGCGTTTTAAGCCAATCAGCTATGATCGGCAGCCGTATGTGTTTATTAGCACCAGCTCTTGCCATTTAGGATAATATCATGTACATTAACATTAAAAACAAGACTTTCATATATCATGACGGAGGTTCAGACTTGAACAAAATAAATTGAATGCCTGCCATACAATACAGACCCCTGTTATGACACTCCTGTCTAAGTATCAGTCCTTGGGCAGGAGGGAGAGAATGCAGTTGTGGGGGCTGATTTCTGGACACTGTGGAACCGGGGTTGCCACCTCTCCGGGTTTCACCCGGAGACTTCGGGTTTGGCATCCCCTTCTCCGGGCTACGGGTTTGTCCCTGAAATCTCCGGGTGGGCGGGTTGTTACATACAGGGCAGGCATAGTAAGTGACTTTTCATTGCTACATCATAGATCACTCACAGATCCTTTGCATTTATCACAGGACTGTCTGTGTGCAGAACTAATTTCCTCCCATCACTGACTACTACATCCGGGTCACAGCCCTATGTTCTACTGCGCATGCTCACACGTAGGGGATCATGGGAGTTGTAGTTTTTTATTAGACAAGATTGATTGACACATATAAGCAACACAGTAACATTCCCAGAAACCCTGCTAGGGAACACACACCACCCCCATGTATCTTACCTCCTCATCTCTTCTCCCACCCTCTCACCTCTCTCTCTCTCCTCCCCCTCCCCCTCCCCCTCTCTCTCTTCTCCCCCTCTCTCTCTTCCCCCCCTCTCTCTCTCTCCCTTCTCCCCCCTCTCTCTCTCTTCTCCCCCCCTCTCTCTCTTCTCCCGCTCTCTCTCTTCTCCCCCTCTCTCTCTCTTCTCCCCCTCTCTCTCTCTTCTCCCCCTCTCTCTCTTCTCCCCCTCTCTCTCTTCTCCCCCTCTCTCTCTCTCTTCCCCCCCTCTCTCTCTCTTCCCCCCCTCTGTCTCTCTCTTCTCCCCCCCCTCTCTCTTCTCCCCCCCCTCTCTCTTCTCCCCCCTCTCTCTCTTCTCCCCCCCTCGCTCTCTCTTCTCCCCCTCTCGCTCTCTTCTCCCCCCCTCGCTCTCTCTTCTCCCCCCTTCTCTCTCTCTCTCTTCTCCCCTCAATTCTCTTCTGCTCTCCCTCTCGTCTACCCCCTCTCCCTCTCGTCTCCCCCCTCTCTCTCCTCTCCCCCTCTCTCTCCTCTCCCCCCTCTCTGCTCTCCCCCCTCTCTCCTCTCCCCCCTCTCTCCTCTCCCCTTTCTCCCTCTCGTATACTCTCTCTCGTCTACTCTCTCTTCTCCCCCCCTCTCTCTCGTAAAGCTGCTTCAGTTCCTCCCTTTTGATAGCAATGAGGTAACCTTGTCTTTGTTAAATTAACTCAAGTAAAGTAAACCGAGATAAACCATTGTAATAAATTAATATTGATCAGCGACGACTCTGTCTGCAACAATTGTCATCAGCGTTAGTTATAAATAATAGAAATGACGTAAGGTAATATACAATTCAACATACAATTGATGCAGAAATAGTGCCCACAACTGCAGTCTCCCGCAACAACTGTCAATATGGCTGCGCGGTGTCAAAAGGCACTGCGTTGCCATGCCAATGGGAACGTCATGTGATGTAACAGCATCACGTGATGCCCGTTGCTATGACAATGAGATGCCACATGATGTCACGTCATGCGATGTCACGTTGTCATGGCAACACAGTGTATTTAAAAAAAAAAATCTCCAGGTTGACGGTCAGTCGAAGGTGGAAACCCTGTGTTGAAACCACTACGGCTGGAGGCGCTGAATACCAAGAGAACGAACCTAAGCCTGTCCAGATCTCGACTACATCTCAGCTCAGCTCTCCTGACCCGAACAGGTATTGCATCACACACAACGTATATATATATATATATATATATATATATATATATATATATATATATATATATATATATATACACACACACACATACACCCATATGATCATATGGGTGTATGTGTGTGTGTATATATATATATATATATGAACAAAAAACAAACAAAAGCGCAAGCTCCATAGCACGTAATTGAGTAAAAAATAAGGTACATTTATTTAAAAAATCAGCAACCCATAAGAATGTGCACTTACAGGATTTCAAACAGAACCATTCGTGGGAGAGAAATCTCTATTGTGGTCATCTGCGGTGGTAGGGTGAGTCCCAGGTTTGCAGAGTGGATGTAAACAGCCCAGGTTCACCATGAATTGGCAGCAAGATATAAAGGCGTCCAATGCCTGCACGTCCTTTGCTCCCTCATACAATGAAAATAGCTAAAACTAAACAATTTAATTATGTATAAACTCAACTAACACAATGACATGTTAGAAAAAGCTGTCCCACTATTACCAATCTAAGTTTCATCAAATATGGAAAAAAATATATATATATATATCAAATTGAAATTAAAACCAAATTTGGTATATATATATATATTTTTTTCCATATTTGATGAAACTTATATTGGTAATAGTGGGACAGCTTTTTCTAACATGTCATTGTGTTAGTTGAGTTTATACATAATTAAATTGTTTAGTTTTAGCTATTTTCATTGTATGATGTGAACAACATAATTATTGATGGTTTTTTTTTGTTGTTATTCATTGTAATGTTGATATTTATAGTAATTTTAGAGTTATACGATTTGTGGTGAAACTTAGTACCAATGTGAAAATAGGTTTACTTGATCCAGCCTATTTAACTGGCTGTCCCTGACAATCACATACTCCTGACAAAGTCGCCACAGTGTGACGAAACGCGTAGAGCTGTGACGTCATCGCGTTTGTGTTGGTGTATTTGGAGTCCCTGGCTTCGCTGCGCTTCGGCTGGCGGTAATTTCAAGTGTTAGCAATCATTGTATGAGGGAGCAAAGGACGTGCAGGCATTGGATGCCTTTATATCTTGCTGCCAATTCATGGTGAACCTGGGCTGTTTACATCCACTCTGCAAACCTGGGACTCACCCTACCACCGCAGATGACCACAATAGAGATTTCTCTCCCACGAATGGTTCTGTTTGAAATCCTGTAAGTGCACATTCTTATGGGTTGCTGATTTTTTAAATAAATGTACCTTATTTTTTACTCAGTTACGTGCTATGGAGCTTGCGCTTTTGTTTGTTTTTTGTTCATAGATTCCAAAAGTGGTTGGCTATACCACTCCCCTTAAAGCTGCAAAGACGCTCCCTGGATCTTCTATTGGGACAATATTTCTCTCTGGATTTTTTGTTTGAGTGGAACATTCAATTTGGATTTTCCTTTTTTTTCCACTATCACGTTATGGTTTGTAGATATTATTAGGTTAAATCGTGGTAATTTTAATTTATTTTAATATTTTAAATATGTTATTATAATTTATCATTTATTACGGTTATTTCACATCCTCTTTAGCGCTACTTAATTTTTGTGTTGTCTTTGATATATATATATATATATATATATATATATATATATATATAGTCAGATAAGGCAGTTGGCACTCCAATAGGTGCTGGTAAGCCACAGGTGCACGTCCCATATAGAGAATGTAGTTATACGTTACCGTTCCAAGGATTGGTAAACAAGAGACAGCACTCAATGTTGAAAATCAAAGTGTATTAGTGAAAGCAAAAATACATCCAGAAACCCAACGATTCGGTCCTACAGAATGGGTATCCCCCTGAGGAAGGTCCCATTCTGTAGGACCGAAACGTTGGGTATCTGTATTTTTGCTTTCACTAATACACTTTGATTTTCAACATTGAGTGCTGTCTCTTGTTTACCAATCCTTGGAACGGTAACGTATAACTATATATATATATATATATATATATATATATATATATATAGAGAGAGAGAGAGAGAGAGAGAGAGAGAGAGAGAGAGAGACAAAAAAACTATTTGGAGTAGTGCCTTTATATATCTAGTTCAGTATACTAAGTATTAAATTAGCTGTGTTAAGCAAAATATGTCAATAAAGCTATATAGCTATATGACCAATAGATCCCTAAAGGCCAAAATAGCAGCAATATATAATTGTAGACTAGGCATAAAAATAATACTGAAATCATATATGAAAAATAAAAAATATATAATAAAAATAATAATATATATATAACAAGTCCACAGATTAGAGTTCACGAATGTACAAAATCACTGGAGATTTGCAGCCCGAGTATAAGGATCACCAAATCCCATAGATATCTGAAAAAAAAACAAAAAAAAAACAGGCGCACTCCTAGTGTATTAAAGTACAAAAAATATTTTATAGGACTAAAACATCTAAAAAGCGCACTCACAAACAGAGCATAAAATCAAGCATTTAAGAGATATACTCAATCGCCATAGACTGCAGGGTTCCACGCCAGCCGTTCCTTTGGTGCCTGCTCTGCTATACCAGATCACTCAGCAAGATGTATGGGTACTACTGGCACCGGATGATGTCATCACTCAGCGTCCCGTTGAAGGTATCCTCCGGTAACAGCACCTTCAGCTGGCACTATCCAACATGAAACACTGCATGCACCGCAGTCAGGGAGAAATCGGCAGCCCAAAAGCAGTCCTCAATAGCCACAAGTGTAGTCTCTCTGCCCGTGAGTAATAGCTAGCGTGCTCGCTACTTTAGGAAATGCCCTACGCATTAGAAACGCGTAGTGCAGAGACTGTTGCAAGTGCAGAGACTGTTATATCTATCCGGGTGGGATCACATCGGAGGAGCGTCGTGGAAGGCATCGCGGCAGCGGAGCCTTTGTGAAGATTGTTCTGTGGGTCTGAGTGCAGGAGCGCTCGGCAGGTAGCCCTACACCTAAGTGCACCATCTATAATATCTTCATTCTAGTGGCCGCGCGGTCACCACACACTTGGGGTTCGGGTGTGGGACAGTGGACACGGTGTGGGGACACGGTGGAGGGTTGCGCCCTGCGTTGGCTCTTTGGGTAGTTGTGCCATTACTATTATAGAGTGATAAGTTTATAGAGTGAGAAGTGTATGCATGTTGTTATAGTAAAGACCGTTGCTATTTTACATCCAGTGTATGTGTTCATTTGACTGTGTCCTGCGAGGAACAACTCCCACTCTGCTGGGAGCCATCGCAGGTGGAGGCGCTGCACCATATAGTATTGTTCAAGAGGATAGACCCCAGGCTCTCATTGGCAGAGGCTCAGGCCTCCTGTGAGCCTAACAGGTAAAGCACCACACTGGGTAATACATATAGATCCTCTTACAGCACCCTATCTGCGATTGGGGGTGGGGGTGGGGGGGGAATATGGGTTACATAGGCTTTGCTCAATGATATGATCCCGGTATAAAGGTGCATTTTGCCTGGTCTCCCGTGACAATGTTTCCGGAATCAAAAGATGCTGTGGGGTCACGTGACGCCGCGTTGCCATGGCGACGCATCACCAGAGACAAAGTAAGTGAAGTAAAAGAGGCCTCACGCGATACCCCGGCATTTAATTTAAATGCCTTGGGGAAGAGTGCGGGGCCTCTGCACTGGGCGCCCCTCCCCGTTTGTGCACCCCTGCATTAACACACTGATGCACAAACAGTTTTCACACATTAACACTCTGCTACACACAGACACAGTTTAAACATAGACAAATTGATATTTAAAATGTGTACTTGCACATTTTCACATGTATACAAATATACAAAGACCCACCCATGCTTACTTACTGCTTTACACTGCTGTGCTTTATTTATTTATCAAATGTTTTACCAGGAAGTAATACATTGAGAGTTACCGCTCATTTTCAAGTATGTCCTGGGCACAGAGTTATGCTCAGGGTGGAAACTACGGCCCAGCGCTCCTGCCTTAGCTGCAGGAGTTGGGTCGTGGCGTTTGGGGGCGTGGCAAACGTGTCACGGAGGTGGTTCGCTGTACCAGCTCACATGACACGACTGCAGGCCGAAAATACATTTCGGTTGTGGCAGCAAAATGTAGCAGCGTCAACGCTGTACTTTTCCGCCACAAGAAGCTGCAATGTGACACGGTTCGTTTAAAAACATTGCAGTGTGCCGATCGTGCGCACACCTAAGCGCACGCACGTCGCGTAGTATCCACCCTGAACTCAGCCTTATGATGACAATACATGGTTACATTAAATGAACAGAATATAAACAGATAAACCGGCGCCTAAAGGAAATAAAAATCTGACCAAATATAGTCCAATTCAAAAGGCTGGGATGAGTTCCATGGAAGTGTCCTCAATGTAATCTCAGACAAACAGACATGTAAGACGACAACATAAACGAGAAAAAAAGATCATAGTGCAACTAAATACAAACAACAAATCACTGATATAGTATGCAAAATAAGACAGCAGTTTAATACAATGATTAAAATGTTAATATAAAAACAACAAACATGTGATTGTTGGGCAAAAACCACTAATGAAGTGATGGCATCCAGTGGGGCTAAAATTGAGACCCTACTTACAGCAATGCTGATGTGTATACGCCTGTAGCTCAATCACACTTAACACTCCGGGGCCTGGAGGGAGGATGATACAGCTCGACCGCCTAGAGACTCTGCACCGCTGGGAAGCACAACTCCTGTGGCTCCACACCACCAGCCGCCACAACTGTCCTCAAACGCGGGTCAGCTCTTGGCACTGAGCTTGGGCGGCTTCCTACCCAAGAGCTGACCCGCGTTTGAGGACAGTTGTGGCGGCTGGCGGTGTGGAGCCACAGGAGTTGTGCTTCCCAGCGGTGCAGAGTCTCTAGGCGGTCGAGCTGTATCATCCTCCCTCCAGGCCCCGGAGTGTTAAGTGTGATTGAGCTACAGGCGTATACACATCAGCATTGCTGTAAGTAGGGTCTCAATTTTAGCCCCACTGGATGCCATCACTTCATTAGTGTTTTTTGCCCAACAATCACGTTTGTTGTTTTTATATTTACATTTTAATCATTGTATTAAACTGCTGTCTTATTTTGCATACTATATCAGTGATTTGTTGTTTGTATTTAGTTGCACTATGATCTTTTTTTCTTTCTTTTTTTCTCGTTTATGTTGTTGTCTTACATGTCTGTTTGTCTGAGATTACATTGAGGACACTTCCATGGAACTCATCCCAGCCTTTTGAATTGGACTATATTTGGTCAGATTTTTATTTCCTTTAGGCGCCGGTTTATCTGTTTATATTGTGTTTTCTGGTTTGTGTCACCTATTTTTCCTGGCTGCCTTCACCTCAATATTTAGGGGTGTATTTAAATTTATTAGTTGTCTAATTGTCACTAATTTTTTATTTTCATTGCATTAGCGCTGTTCCCACTGCCCTTCCCCTTTATTAAATGAACAGAGTTATATATTATATGTAGCCAGGTACCCTCCGGTCTCCCCGCGCTCCCGTTTCCCCCCCTCCTACCCTCTGTGTTATGCAGGGCAAATAGAATTGCCGGTAGTTCTCGCCCCAGGGCGCCGCCATGTTAGGTGTGCGCACACACGAGCGCAGAGTCGCGCATGCGCAGAGGCGGCAAAGGCTGGGAATAGCCCTGGAAGGTTGCGCATGAGCGGGGGAAGGTCGCGGCGGCCATTAGAGCCGCACAGGCGCAGTGCCCTATGCGCACGCGGTCTCAATGTTAATTATGCAGCACAGAGACTACGACTCCCATGATGCTCAGGGAGAAAGCTGCCTAGTGACACACGAGAGCCAATGAGATGACTGGATTGTTTCTGCAAGAAGGAATGACTATTGCCTGCTGGGAGAGGAAGTGAGGACTCGAGACCAGGAACCTGAAGGAGCAGGTTAGGTCCACTGAGCAGTGCTCCAGGGGCTAGGCCAGCGGTATACCCCCAGGGCCCAGTTAGTCCCCTGAGACACTGTAGATAAGTAACAGTTTGTTGTAGAGAACTGCCTTAAGACAGGGACTCCTTCACTTTACTCATAGAGAGAGAGAGCTGCTGCAGGACAGTGCCTGACTGTCAGTACAGCGTGTAGCTGAAAGAATATCTGTCTCCATAGCAGAGACTATTGGACAAGGGATCATCCGGCTGGAGATCCCTCCCCTAGGGAGTCAGCGTGTGTATCCAGTTCGGCAGAGAGCCACGCAGCGCGTCGTGGAATCACATAGCGGAGTGGCTGATCATTCTAGGATTATACTGGTTAGGACAATAACCAGGGTGGTAGTATACTCAGTGCACCGACGGGCCCCAACACAGGGAAGCACTATCCCTCACATTCATATGAACGCTATAGCTGGTGGACACTCAGAGGTTAAGTGCCCTGGCACATTGGTACACCAAGGACAGAGGGTGATGCAATGATGGACATGTGGGCTGGTGGGATGGTATGCATTCAGGGTGATGCAATGTTATTGATGTTATGCTAATGATATGCCAAGGATAGTATGCTGATTAGTAAATACTGTTTCACTCCATTGTGTGTATTTACTGTATGATTTGTCTGGTGAGGGCACACTCCCACAACGCTGGGATCCCTCATCAGTGGAGGCACTGCACCGAGTGTAAGTACACCCCAGGCTCCCAGTGGCGGAGGCTCAGGCCTCTTGTTAGCCTCACAGGTGACAGCAGTACCAGTAGTTATAGTAAACAAGAAGAAAGATCGATGCCACCGCAGCTCCTATTGAAGTCAGACTCACCAGGTAGAATAATAAAATAAATTTATTGAACTACATAAAACAGATACATGACTAGGAGACCTCCTCCCACGCGTTTCGGGCGAGTTGCCCTTTCTCCCAAACGCGTGGGAGGAGGTCTCCTAGTCATGTATTTGTTCAATAAATTGATTTTATTATTCTACCTGGTGAGTCTGACTTCAATAGGAGCTGCGGTGGCATCGATCTTTCTTCTTCTTGTTTACATCTGGATCGTGGCCGCGCATCGGAAGGACGTCATTCACTGTTGGAGGTGAACATCCAGCCAGGAGAAGAGGGGACGGGCTATCGTGAGTACTTACTCCATCCGTTTTGCTGTGCAACTGCAGACGATCACCATACACTGGGTTGGGACTGCACACAGTACTACACCCATATCTCCATCAGGCTTGTTTCTATATGCTCCACTTATTCATCAATACCCAGGCTTATTAAGCCAATTGGTGTGTATACCTGGAGTTACCAGGCGGTCTCTCTTGCTCCAGTAGTTATAGTACCCTAGGGGTACATCCGCTACATATATTTAAAGACATTTCATGAACAGTTGCTCTGCTTTTGTCTGTTGAATGGCTGATTTTGTTTGGTAAGAGAATGTTCTCATCTTCACGGAACTTGAATAAAATATTTCAGCATTCCAATAAAGATTTCTAAAATAGGATCTAGCTTAAAAAATAGGACCTAGGTCTTGGAAACAGAATAATAATGTAACGGCTCCAGAAAAAAACCCAGGCAGCAGACACCAATAAGCCCAACATTATACAGTCCAGTCTATTTTTTGTGTAGTTTTTCTTTTATACAAAATGTGAACTGCTGGACTGCTCTAAGTCAAGCTCCCGATAAACTCCTCCACCTCCCTCCTGTCCCCCCCTACTTCCCGATGTACGAGTGTACCTTCCTGTGATTGTCCAATAGGAAATCGCAATGTCATCCCCTGATGATGCCGCTTCCTAATGGCTCGCGGGACCCGTGAGATTTGGTGGCCATGTTCAATTTTTTATAAAGAGAATATCAAGCAAGTAAACCGGTAAGTAACTTGGGTACCGGGGCTTGCATTGAGCTGGAAATGGTACGGCTCAGCTCCGGAGGTCCTGCTGTTTCAAATCCTGTACACAAAAAATCAATATGTAAAAAATAAAAAACAAGTAGGGGGGATTGGTACAGATGTAGCCAGACTTATTATGCCGGGCGGAAAAAAAATATGTATTCGTATTTCTGGATTGGGACTTCCCGCTGGATTAATCGCTGCTGACAGGGGATGTCACGGCTGAATTGTCACAGCTTTCCTCGGCAGTGGGGACAGTACAGTAGATCTGGCTACATCTGCACTTTAAAGACCACCAACGTTATTTATGAATATATGTCTGCCCTAAAGCCTGCCACAAATATCAATGATGATCGGGGACTTTCAACTGATACAGTATGTACTCTTGTTCCAAAACATTATTTTATTACAATTTGTTAGTAGTCCCTGAAGAATGGTACTGTACAAATTATTAACTCATATCCAAGCACTTATGTTCCGGTATCGTTGCAGTTTGTACTACAATGAATTGTTAAGTGCCCCTTATCGTTCCTATCATATTTCATAGAGAAACATAACTGTCCTCTGTGCGTTTCTTGTTTTTTGTTTTTTTTTTAAACTCAAAGTTTATTAAAGGTATTAAAGGTATAGTGGGCCTGAAAAGTCACTTGCTATGTGGTAAGTTCCTTTATTAAATAAAGGTAACTATTTTTTCAACACCATAGCCATGTGTATCGTTTGATGCCTATCTGGATCTACTACTTATATGTGAGTGATATGCTTGCCATGGGATTGAGTGCTGCCTTTTATTTGACTGTTCCTATATAATGGGAGTGAGCATGGTGCCAATCCTCACATAACATGGTGATGGTTTTTCCCTGTCACTTAAAGCTGCAGACCAAGCAATATCCTACATGTGTTTTTTTTATTTTATTTTTTTAATAAATCAGGTCTGTACTATGAGAAAATACTTGTAGCATTTAAAAACAAAAACTCAACTCTGAATGACATTTTTTATGTATTATAATGTAACAAGCATTTTTTGTTTCTATAGCAAACATTTACAAAGTCACATCCCTTTCCTTTTCTGAAACAGGCTCTGGCACACCCTTTTTTCAGCCCGGCCCTCTCTCTAGCAGTGTACCAATTGTATCTAGGGACTGCCTGGTCACATGATCTTCCCCACAGAACTTTACATCTTCGGTCCTCTTCTGCTGCACAGAAGGCCATTTAGTGAATCCCCGAGCCAAATCTTCGCCTATCGATCACAGGAGAATGGATCGATCTGCAACTTAGCTAATTACTTATCATTGTGTGGATTGTATTGATGCACGTGTAGCCCTTGTACCCCCACCCTAAGTGATATTGGGGGTCTGCTTCTCATCTGGCTACTGTCTAGGTGTTGGGCTGCATACCTGTAGGCAAACAGGAGGGCTGAGTGCTCCACGATGGTGTGGGGAGAACCAGGACAGGGTTGCAGGTTACTTTTGTTCTTCAGGGGTGCAGCGCCTCCAGTCAGCATAGATTCTCTGCAGGGGCAGGGGATGGCCCATACTGACACCTTGTTCTTCTTTCACAGCAGCAGACAGTAATCACATTGGTACTGATACAATTGGCTTTATTGCATGCAGATGGCAATAACACAGTCAGTACAGAGGTATCCTTTTTCTCTCTTGCCTCCCATGACTGTCAGAGCCCTGACTCGGGCATTTAACCCATGCCAGGCCTGCTACCTCTCTCCTCCAATCTCCTGTGGGATGGAGGAAGTGGCTCCTCGCTCCACCGGTGGAGGAGAAAGAGACTGACTACCAGGAACAACCAGGAAGAACCACACAGAATTTAGGAGAGTGCCAGAATTTATAACCTGGGATTAGGGGTTGAAACACTGCCCCATAACAGAACAGGTTGAATACTGATTGGTTCATCCAAAAGTGAGTGATCACCAATCAGTATCCTTCTCTCAGGCTGACACTCGCTGGTAGTTGCTAGGCCTGTCCTTGAATACCTGAAATGTATCCAAGTCTGCAATACACACACAGAGCCTAAAGAAGGAATTAACCCCTCCACTGCCTGCACCTAACAGGACTTACACTGGAAGGACCCAGAAAAAAGACGCAGCGGGCGGGAGGCTATGCTATACACATATTAAAGGGGAAAAAATTAAACCGGCAGCTTGGACTGCTGCTTTAATGCTTTGATTTTGTATCCCTAGCAGCAACAAGAGGTCTCCACTCCTCATTTAGGGGTAATGAGAGAGATATAGAGACGTTGGCTTTAGCAGAGCTGGCAGCTTCCCCAGACATTTTATTTTTAAAGTGCTTAAACCTGGATAAAACAACTCTTTAACTAAACATTGTCCAGACGCAATTGTGAGGCCCCAAAGGATGACGTCTGTTAAAAACCTTTGGTAAACCTAGGTAAACACTTAAAGTCTATAAATTAGTACAGTATTCAGAGCCTGGATCAAATGCATGCAGGATATTTCTCTCCTGCATAGCAGATTTCATCCATCTCTACTTTTATGTTAACAGTGGAACAATTTTATTCCCTAAATAAAAATATCTCCATATATTAGTTATGAAGTATTTTGAGGTACTTTCACACACCGTTTGGCGCCCTGCCATTTTCAATGTTCCCTTTATGCACCATCAATCTTTGCATCAGAGGCCTCTTAGATCTCCCTGTGCACTGCAAATTGCATATGTGTTGCAGAAGATAAACAAAACAATATATGTGGTTCTACAGTTGATGAATTGTGTGAGTGAATAGTTCTTACCAGTACCTGAAAAAGGAAAAAAAAATGCCAATAAATAATTTTCTATTTCCTAATCTTTTTCCAATGCTGGCAACTATTCATTCACACACATTTCATCAGCTACAGAACTACATATATTATTTTGTTTATCTTCTGGAACGTATGTGCAATTTGCAATATATGGGAAGAACTAAGGCCCCTGAAGGAGAGATTAATGGAGCATAAATCTTCCTTATTGATAAAGCCCCATGCGGTGCAGACTTTACGTCTACATTTAAAGCGGCAATCCAAGCGGGTTTTTTTCTTTCATTTATTTATTTTACCAGGATTAAAGCAGGGGGTCTCCGCATCTAACCCCCATTCATTTCAGCTCCAGGGACCCTGTGCTTCCAGAGATATTTACCTCTGTAGGGGTGCCGGACGCCACTCTGCTACCAGGGTTCACATTATAGCGGTGTTTCAATGCTGCATCCTGTGGGTCAATAGAAAGCTGTGACGTCATCAGGTACAGTACGGCTTCCTATTGGCCCGCGTGACACAGGAACTTTCAACTTTAAACCCCAGCTAGTTCAGTCGGAGATAATTAATGAGGTACAGCTCTGGAGACCCCCTGCTTCAATCCTGTGTAAAAAAAAAAAGCTTGAATTGCTCCTTTCAAAAACCCCACCGGATGCCAAAGTAAAATTGAAAAATATTAGGGCTTTTCCTGAGAATTCCCCCTGTATGCTGAGCTCTGAGTGCAGACTTGACAGCAGCGGGAAGCAAAAGGTGGACAGCACTAAAACACGGTAGTTTATTGTTTCAAAACCCCATGATAAAAGTGTTCAAAAAATGAAGAGAGAAAAGCCATCAGAGCGTGCTATTCTAGGCATACTTGTTGTATAACAATTGATACTGATGTTTTATCTGTTTATCCAATATAAAGCATTTCCAATTACATATATATTATAATATACAGTATATATACATATATTATAATATATATATATTATAATTATAGCCCTGGTATCCCTCAGGGGATTGTCACATGCTGCAGCTTAGCCAATAGGGCGGCTACAATTAGATAGATAGGAGTATAGCATCTTTAGAGGCTGCAGTTTACATGTTGCTAGGCAACCAGTGAAGCTGTGAGATGATGACAGTTAAGACAGTTTTGAAGAGTTTCAGTTGCAGCTGGGAGCTGGGCGAGTTCGGGTGTGTGTGCAGGGAGCAGTAGCCCCTGGTACTAGGCCTAGTTAACTCCAGAGGCCCCAGATAACTGTTACCATTGCCCCAGTTTGTGGTTGCATCAGGGGCAGGTCCTATGTGAGGAGTTCTGCCCCTTTAGCTGTTTGGGTTGAGTTAAGTTAAGGAGCCACTCAGTGGCGCGCAGCCTGATTACTGGGTCTGGGCTCAGACCCCCCAGAGTTATATAGAGACTATCTTCTCAGAGGCCACGCCAAGCAGTGACTGCGGCCTGCCAGCTGCAGACAGATCCCCGTCAAGGTACAGACGGTGCGGAGCCGTGGTGATATTATCCACGCTGGAATTCACCCCACACGTAAGAGGACGTCTCGTCGGATCAGGCGGATCCACTTCAGTGTATAGCGGCACCCGCGAGAATGGAGCCCCGGGCAGGTATCAATAAGTAGTGCACCAACACGTCAAGGGATAGCGCTATCTCCAACACATGTGGGTGGGTTTGGACATAAGGTACTTTGGAGAATACCTATGTTGATGGGTACACCTGGAGCACATCTATGTGTACGGCTATATGCATTATTCTGTGTGGTACAGGTACCGAAGTTATTATTAGTAGTTACAATAGTAAACAGTTATTAGCATACACTGTGTGCGTGTTTTATTATTGTGGTTCCTGTAAGAGGACCATCCCACTCAGGTGGGAACCCTTACAGGTGGAGGCGCTGTGTTCGAATCATCAGGTAACCCCAGGCTCCCAGTGGCGGAGGTTCAAGCCTTCTGTGAGCCTTTCAGGTAACGCACCACACCCGGTAACACAAGTGTAGGTTTCCCCACATGGTCCCTATCTGCGATTGAGGGGGGAAAAGGTATTACGTAATATACATACATATACACACACACACACACATATACACACATACTGCACCGACACACTTTATTCGAGCAAATACCCAGTATGTACCTGGCAGATACCTGGAATGCGCCGCTCCTCACCTCTGGCAAGCCCCGTTGCGTTTGCCTTCCCAGCCTGGGTTCATGCCTGGCTGACGGGCGGCTGATCTGTTAAATGATAATGATTAGGATTTAATAGGCTGCAATGCTTCGCGTGTCTACCAGATGGCATAAATTCATGAATTGTAATGCAGTATATATATATATACTGTGCAGTATTGCAGCCAGCGGGAATAAAATGCTTCAATCCCTGCTTGGAAAATACCTCAATGCACTCGGGCAGAAAACAGTCACAAACCTCAATACACCCGGGTATACCCGAATTCGTGGGACTAGCCGAGCTCGAATAAAGTGTGTCGCCAGTGTAGTGGTGTGAAAAAGAAAGTACACCCTCTTTGAATTCTATGGTTTTACATATGAGGACATAATTACAATCATCTGTTCCTTAGCAGGTCTAAAAATTAGGTAAATACAACCTCAGATGAACAATAACACATGACATATTACACTGTGTCATGATTTATTTAACAAAAATAAAGCCAAAATGGAGAAGCCATGTGTGAAAAACTAAGTATACCTTATGATTCAATAGCTTGTAGAACCACCTTTAGCAGCAATAACTTGAAGTTATCATTTTCTGTATGACTTTATCAGTCTCTCACATTGTTGTGGAGGAATTTTAGCCCACTCTTCTTTACAATGTCACTTCAGTTCATTGTGGTTTGTGGGCATTTGTTTGCTCTCTTAAGGTCCAGCCACAGCATTTCAAATCGGGTTGAGGTCTGGACTTTGACTGGGCCATTGCAACACCTTGATTCTTTTCTTTTTCAGCCATCCGGTTGTAGATTTCCTGGTGTGCTTGGGATCATTGTCTTGTTGCATGACCCAATTTCGGCCAAGCTTTAGCTGTCGGACAGATGGCCTCACATTTGACGCTAGAATACTTTGGTATACAGAGGAGTTTGTGGTCGACTCAATGACTGCAAGGTTCCCAGTCCTGTGGCTACAAAACAAGCCCAAATCATCACCCCTTCACCACCGTGCTTGACAGTTGGTATGAGGTGTTTGTGCTGATGTGCTGTGTTTGGTTTTCGCCAACCGTGGCGCTGTGCATTATGGCCAAACATCTCCACTTTGGTCTCGTTTGTCCAAAGGACATTGTTCCAGAAGTCTTTTGGTTTGTTCAGATGCAACTTTGCAAACCTAAGCCGTGCTGCCATGTTCTTTTTAGAGAAAATAGACTTTCTCCTGGCAACCCTTCCAAACAAACCATATTTGTTCAGTCTTTTTCTAATTGTACTGTCATGAACTTTAACATTTAACATGCTAACTGAGGCCTGTAGAGTCTGAGATGTAACTCTTGGGTATTTTGCAATTTCTCTGAGCATTGCACGGTCTGATCTTGGGGTGAATTTGATGGGACATCCACTCCTGGGAAGATTGGCAACTGTCTTGAATGTTTTCCACTTTTGAATAATCTTTCTCACTGTAGAATGATGGACTTTAAATTGTTTGGAAATGGCCTTATGACCCTTCTCAGATTGATGGGCAGCATCAATTGCTTCTCTAAGATCATTGCTGATGTCTTTCCTCCTTGGCATTGTTAACACACACCTGAATGCTCCAGACCAGCAAATTGCTAAAACTTCGGCTTTTATAGAGGTGGTCACACTTGCTGATGATCAATTAATCAAGGGCATTTGATTAGCAGCACCGGTCTGCTACTTAGCATCTTAATTCCTATGGAAGCAGTAAGGATGTATTTAGTTTTTCACACATAGCTTCTCCATTTTGGCTTTATTTTTGTTAAATAAATCATGTAATATGTCATGTGTTTTTGTTCATCTGAGGTTGTATTTACCTAATTTTAAGACCTACTAACCAACAGATGGTTGTTATTATATCCTGATATGTAAAACCATGGAATTCAAAGACTTTCTTTTTCACACAACTGTATATTCAACTGGAATGGATTTATTCCTGTACACTCACAGCACACGGCAGTCCTCTGCCCAATAAAGTCTCGGTTCTGATCTCCAAACTTAGGATGGTCCCTGGACCTTCACTACGGGTCAAGGGCCCCCACAGCAGACCTTGCTCGTCCCTAGCCCTCTAGCAGGACCAGGGAAAAAGTTCATCACACTCTCCCCCAGAGGGAAGAAGATCAGGGTCTGCCAGTGCACAGCAGCCTGCGTTCGATCTTGTCTATCTCAACGGTAGAGACACTACTGAATTTGGGTTTGCAACTCCCTTAAGTACAGTAGGGGGAAGGTACACTGGCGACACACTTTATTCGAGCTCGGCTAGTCCCACGAATTCGGGTATACCCGGGTGTATTGAGGTTTGTGACTGTTTTCTGCCCGAGTGCATTGAGTTATTTTCCAGGCAGGGATTGAAGCATTTTATTCCCGCTGGCTGCAATACTGCACAGTATATATATATATACTGCATTACAATTCATGAATTTATGCCATCTGGTAGACACGCGAAGCATTGCAGCCTATTAAATCCTAATCATTATCATTTAACAGATCAGCCGCCCATCAGCCAGGCATGAACCCAGGCTGGGAAGGCAAATGCAATGGGGCTTGTCAGAGGTGAGGAGTGGCGCATTCCAGGTATCTGCCAGGTACATACCGGGTATTTGCTCGAATAAAGTGTGTCGCAGCAGTACCAGGTCTGAACTCAGGATTGGGTAGAACTCAGACCTAATCCCACCTCCTCCCCGTCACTCAATGGAAGCTGCCTGTGTGGGGAAAACCCATAATTGGTACTGGCACTGGCTGCTCTTACCAGGACTTGCATGCCAGTGAGGACAGAATGGTAGCCAGAAACCAGCCATGGCTATGCTTATTTAACACTGGATCACACTGGAGTACTCCCCAGTGCTTCTACATGAACTTATCGATGTACTTGGAGGCTCCATTAAATTTAGTAATGTAATTCCTCCTCTTTAAAATGTAAACATCCTCTTTAAAATCCCTACACTTGTCCTCCCCTCTCAGAGTTACAGCCCTGTCCCAGGCCAGTGCTCTTTCACAGTATTAATCAAGGTGTGAGTCATTTGATTCAGGAAAGTGGAGCTGCTAAGACACAAGAGACAACATGTAAAAACTACAAAAGTCTCCAGCAAAATAGATGAAAACAAACAAAGAACAATGACATTATATTGGGCCTCTTCTATACAGTTCTAGAATATTGGAGAGCTTCGAATAATTTAGCTCCATAAAATGTAGGCTTACAGATTATTGAAAACAAAATATACAAAAGATAATGCTTGATTCTCTATGAGGGTCAAAAAAATAGCTTCCCCAAAGGACAAAAAGGCAAAAACCATAGCAAAAGGATTTTTTTTTTTTTTTTAACTTTTATGGTGGCTATATTTGTTACAAATGAGGTCATATTCTTCAGGCTCAATCTGGAGATATACATTGAGTGCTCATTAAACAACATGTCCGCTCCCACATATACAATAGTTGCAAATTTTTGACCCAAGAATGCGTGATTACAGTACAATGTACAGTACACCTGACCAAACATAACTGGTAAGCTTCCCTACAGCGAAATAACCTCCACTGTAATTACACCTTTTTCTATGACTGAGAATTGTAGATACAAAAAATGCAAAATACTTTGCATCACAAACATAAGTTCTAAGAGTCAAATGCCAGACTGGGCACATTTTGTCTATAAGGTTTATTCCATTACAAAGTAATTTCTAACCTCATGTCTCAATGAAAATGCCTTTTAACGTAAATATTTAGCATAGTTATACATCACATACCAGGCATTTCAGCCCACAATCCTCTAACAGTAATGAACCATAAGGCACAAATCCATGCTAAACCCAATTTCATTAGTTCTTCGTGAAACTACACCTTTAGTATCAAGTTGGTATATTTGTCTGCATAAATTCTTGCAATGCTGGAAACAGTAAAGACAAATCAATACAGATACAGTATGGTACATTAAAAGAACTGCTTTCATGGCTTTTACCACTTTTAGGAGGTTAGGAATATTAAACAACTATTACCTACTGAGCTTCACTAAATGTTTTCTATTTGTTAACTTCCTGGGAATTTGTCACAATCTGTCGTTGCCATTTTTTGATGGTGCAACAATCAAGAGATGCCTGCTGGTAGGAGGGCAGACACGTGGCTGACGTCCCTGCTAGATTACACATTTAATCTATATTTTAGACATGAAAGACTGCATCTGACAAGAAATGTGATTTTGTCAGGTGGTAAGTGGAAACTTCATTCCTCATTGGGTTAATTTAGCAATTGATTTATTGCACTCAAAATTATTTAACTTGATTGAAACCAGCAATCCGTCCCCCCACCCCCCACCCCCCAGAGGCCTAAGTGGGTTTAACTCATATAATGTTAGTATCTTGCCTCTGAACATGTGCTGCTACTTATTTTATTTTCAGAGTGTTACAAACATGTTTACGCAAATCATGTTTTTAAACTGTAATTTATAACTATAGCCATGGCTGGTCCAGGTTATACTTTCCGCCTCCTGTCATGTAAGTCCTAGTAGCTACAGGCAGTGGCAGGCTATCTTGTGGGGTTTACCTCCCTCATGCTGCCTCTCTGAGTGACAGGGGTGGAGGTGAACTGGGTCTGTGTGTAGCCAATCACGGTGTAGACCTTGTGCCCTCCCTCTTTGTGCCTTAGGGAGGAAGTACTCTAAATTATAGTCAGTCAAGATCTCCCCTCCAGGGGTTGAGACATGCAGTTGTAACGGGTATTCCCCCACCCAATAGCATATACAGTAGTATGTGTGTGCGGGGAACCTAATGTTACCAGGTGTGGTGCTGTACCTGTTAGGCGCACAGGGGGCCTAAGCCTCAGCCACGGGGAGCCTGGGTCACATATAATAATAGGAGTAACCTCGTACGCGGTGCAGCGCCTCCACCTACGAAGGCTCCCACCAGAGGGGGAGTGGTTCTCGCAGGACAATATATATATCACACACAAGCATGTAAAACAACCAATAACTTTACTGTAGCAAACGTACTTATTCATATATATCAACAGGTGTCCCTCTCTAGAGGAGACACTAACTACTGCGTCTCGCAGGACGCTACCCCCTTTCACCAGGTGATCCCATGTCATGGAACAGGAACATCCCTGTCTACACTTCTGTTTCACCCCCCCCCCCCTGTCTTTGCAGCTCTGTTTGTCAGCCTGCTCAGAGCCAGCTGCATGTGTTAGATTCTGCTCACAAACACAGTGCCAGTTCCCCTCTTCCAGCAGTATGCTGCATTAAGATGCAACATTTCTGTTACATGTTGCAGCTTCCGCAGACACTCCTGTGAGTTGTCATGGCAGCCCCAGCTTTCCTCTCAAATGGGCTGGTCTGTTTCTCCCCCTCTGTTCTGCCCACAGATGGTTTGTCCCCAGACCATTTTATTACCCAGTATGCATCACCACCTCCTTTCCACCATTTTCCCTGGACTTGTGAGTACCCTGCTGTAATCCCTGTAATGGTGATGAAGAAGTATCTTTTCACCTCCCTTGAATACTGAGCACATACAGAGACACCTACACCTCTACACAAGAGACTGTACCTTATCCTGTTTTCCCTCAATAAAACTAAGAAAAGAAACAGATCTTGTCGTGCTTAGGAAAGAGGGCGAGTTGGCACTATCTGAGCTAAGTCATCCCCACGTGACCCTCTGGCTTCCAGAATAGTGAAAAGATATCTGTGCCTTACAGACACTTACAGGAGCGGCCACTCCAGACTCCATGACTATATAGAGCAGCCTCTACAGCAGTACATGCAAGCAGCATACATAGCTATTCAGAGCAGCCTCTACTGCAGTACAAGCAAGCAGCTTACACAGCAAATACAGAGCAGCCTCTGCAACTGCACACAGCCTGCAGCTTTCACAGACAACCAGTAGCTCAAACTGCACAGCAGCCTTGCAACAAACAGTGCTTCTCTCACAATACCTAATTGCCTTTTTCTCTGTCTGAGTCCACCCGCTGCTCAGCCCCACAGTGAGGAGCCACCTTCCGACCTACCCCTGCGCACGTTCCCACGGCCAGCGCCATCAAGGGCCACACCACCGGACACCCGCCAGGACACGGGTCAGAGCCAACAGACACCTGTAAGTACAGCTACCCCAACGCTGCACGCTGCAGGACACCGCTCGGCATCATCTGAGACAGACGCCCATCGCTGACAAGGTAAAAGACCGCACGCCACACGCACTGGCAACAGGCCTACACACACCTACAGCATGGCAGAACTCAGAGCCTCACCAGACATCACGCAGGAAAGCGATCTCTCAGACACAGAGACCGCTGCGCATCTGCAACAGGCGCAGGCAGGCGCAAGGCCTACACGGACAGTCACACTGACACAAAAGGCCCGCGAAAAATATGAGACTGACATTGAAGCGCACCGCGCTAAATTAGAGTTGCCCTGGGAAACAACCACACTGGGAATACGCAATGTCACTAGTATTGGCAACTATGCGCAACAGCTCGAGCAGGCAATAACGCAATTAAGGACTGATCACTCGCGTTATCAAGAGCTGTCAGAGGCATATGTTACTTACCTGACCAGGGCCAACACCAGCAAAAGCCTACAAGAAAGAGACTTACAGAGCAACATTGACCTGGCACGAGACAGCCGCGTGCGTATCACTATCACGGAAGCTGAGAGTAGGAGAAAGGACCTTTTGCTGGAAACTGCATCACAGCGCTCCAGCACATCCAGACACTCATCAAGGTCAGCAAGATCAGCGCAATCCAACGCAAGCGCAAGCGCTACCAAGGCGCGAGCCACCGCAGAGGCCGCACGTGCCAGGGCCGAATACGGTCGGAGAGAGGCAGCCGTAAGGGCAGAAAAAGCGCGCGTAGAAGAGGAGGAGCAGAATGCCGCTGCTACCGCTGCTGCTACCGCCGCCGCTGCCAATGCCGCCGCTGCGCGCAGAAAGGCCGAATTGGACGCGGATCTAGAAGCTCTAAGCAAAGAGGAGGACGCCGCTGCCGCCATAGCCCAAGCCAAAGTCCTAGAAGCAGCCGCGCAACAGGACGGCGGGGAGCAACCGTACAGACGGATTGCCTCAGAGGATCCAGCCCGACGCACTGAAGACTATGTAAGGAGCCTCTTCAGTGTGAACACCAGCGCACCATCTCAACACGGAGGGAGCGACTCCACAGACAACGAAGACTTGCTAGGCCCACGAGGAGAAGATGCTGTTCCTGCAATGGTACATGCTGCCTGGGACAGCCACAGCCACAATAGTGATCCACACGCCAGCGCGCACACGGAAGCACCACAGGCTCGCAATCCAGGTACACCCACGCGGGAGAAAACAGCCCCTCACACTAGCCAACAGTCATCACGCGTCCACGCCAAGGAAGAGGCGACCGCACAGACCCTCCCAGCAACTACCTCAGAACGGGACAAACGCGCCGATGTCTCAGGTCTGACAGACATAGCCAAGTACATGATCCGGTGCGACTTGGTGCACACAGGACTCATCAGCTTCGACGACCGCCCTGAGAACTACCGGACGTGGAAGTTCACGTTCAAAGACGCAATCGACAGCTTGGACTTCTCAGCAAGGGAAGAGCTCAACCTGTTAGTCAAGTTCCTGGGGAACGTATCCAGGGAGCAAGCGCAGAGACTTCGGGCGGCAAACGCGCACCAAACCCAAGTAGGTCTTGACCTAGTGTGGGAAAGGCTAGAAGAGTCCTATGGCAGCCCCGAAGCAGTCGAGGATTCACTCTTCAAAAGAATCGAGAGCTTCCCCAAGATCACAACTAAAGACTACTCGAAGTTACGAGAGCTCGGGGACCTGCTGCAAGAAATGGAGTTCGTGAGGAAGGACCATTCCTTAATAGGTCTCAACGCCCTAGACTCAGCTCGTGGAGTGAGACCCATCCTGGAGAAGCTACCCTACAACCTCCAAGAAAAATGGATCTCACAAGGCTCCAAATACAAAAGGGAGAAGCAAGTCGCCTTCCCCCCATTCTCATTCTTCGTGAGCTTCATCCGCGAAGCGGCAAGGACAAGGAACGATCCCAGTTTCATCTTAGGTGCGCAAACCACATACAGTGCAAGCAGCCTGAAGAACGAGAGACCAGCGACGAGATATGGTAACCCCCAAACACCCATCTCGGCCCGCAGGACGGACGTGCCTCCCACGACCCAAACTACTCCCGATCAGTCGGTCGCCGGAGACAAGGAACCAAGGGACCCAAACAGGGAATGTCCCATACACAAGAAGCCACACCCACTCAACAAGTGCTTTGGGTTCAGGATGAAGTCCCTAGAGGAACGCAAGAGGTTACTTGGAGAATTCGGGGTTTGCTTCAAGTGCTGCGGTTCCACGACTCACCTAGCCAGGGACTGTAAGGAAGAGAGCAAATGCACAGTGTGCGAAAGTGACAAGCACGTGACAGCGTTACACCCAGAGGCGATGACACTCCACCAACTCAAGAACCCATTCTCCGTAGCGGAGCATGGCGGGGAGGAAGAAGAAGGAGAGTCAACATCCGTCACATCTCAGCGCACTGAGATTTGCGGAAAAGAAGGTGACAAAATGTCCTGCTCCAAAATATGCCTTGTCGCAGTGCACCCCCAAGGACAACCTGAGAAGGCTATTCGGATGTACGCAATCCTCGACGACCAAAGCAACCGATCACTGGTCAGGTCAGAGTTCTTCGACATGTTTAACATACAAGATGGTGCTTCTCCTTACACTCTCAGAACGTGCGCAGGGCAAATGGAGACCACAGGGAGAAGAGTGAATGGCTACACCATATGCTCAATAGACGGCAAATTGAACATGCCCCTTCCCACACTCATCGAGTGCAACCACATGGCCACAAACAGGGACGAGATACTCACACCAGACGTGGCACTCCATTACTCCCACCTCAAAGGAATAGCCAACTACATCCGGCCGGTGGAACAAGGCGCCAAGATCCTGCTGCTGCTCGGTAGGGACATCATGAGGGTACATTAAGTCCGTAAACAGCATAACGGACCCCACAACGCACCATACGCCCAAAGACTTGACCTAGGATGGGTGATAGTGGGCAACGCGTGAACCAAAAAGAGCACGGGCAAGACTACGTTGATGCCCGTAGGACGGTGGTGACAGAATGTGGACACACATCTCTCTCTGAACCATGTCTTGGCCATCTCCAAGTGACCGAAGGGCCAAGTTAAGAGAAAAGACAAGGTCATACCCCTGAGGCCAACAAAGACATCCTCACGTCGATCGGATGCGACAATGGCTTAGGATGCTCAGCAGTCCAGACAGCTAAGGACGATGAGTCGACTCCACCAAGGGGAGGAAGTGACCTCCCAAAGGTAACCGACAAAGGGATCGCCCAAATGGCAATAAACAATCAAACAGTCCTCTCGCGAGCAATGGCACGACTAAGGCGTACAGTTGTTCCTCTCCACAGAGTGTCAAGCGACAAAGCAGCCAGCTGCCACGGCTGGCGTAGCCACAAAAGATTGCGCTCTACAGGTGAAGCCACAGTGTCAAAAGGACTGTCCTCTCACACGTCTAAAAAGAGACAGCCACAGAGACATTTCATAAAGGGATTCACTAGGGCAAAAGAGACTGTTCTTCGTCACGTCCAGGGAGACAATAACCTCCCGATGATAGTCAACAGAGAGACACAAAAGTGTTTCACCAAACTACGTGGAGATGTTCTCGTGCAAGAGAAATGTACCGATGACCTACGGTGCACAGCGTTCCAAACAACAAGGGATGACAAACAAACACCATCGAGGGAAGATAGAGGATTCCCGAGGTTAACTGTCAAGGAGCTCTCTAAAGACGGACTAGGCAGTTGGGTGACTCCGCTACCATTCCATTCACCAAAAGGACGCTTCCCAAACAATGGCGAACATGCTATCTCTAGGTTCACTTCGCACCTCTGCGACTTAAAAGGGGAACTAGAGACCAAAAACAACCTTGTGGCCTTCATCCAGAAGATAGTCTTTACCGGCCACACAAAGCCAGCACCTCTAATGGAGAAAGGTGAAGAAGGCCGGTACCTCCAATCATCTAGGGCCTACCACCCTCAGGAACCTGATCAAATCCGGGTAGTGTTCAGCCCCAGCGCTCAGCTCCAGGGAGTCCCCCTGAACGACGCCCTCTTCATTGGGCTGGACTTGACAGCCAGTCTTCCAGGAGTGTTGTCCCGCTCCCAAAAGGAGCCAAAAGCCCTCTCCTTCTGCCAAACGCCAGGTGATAGAGCGACAGGCTGCCACGGCTGGTATACCTACAAGGGGATACACTCTGTGGGTGAAACTACAGAGACAAAAGGACTGTTCTCTTACAAGACTAAAAGGAAACAGTGCAAGAGACTTTTACAAAAAGACTTTGTGGTGCAACCAGCAAACCTGGAGCGGTTCATCCACCCAACATCCCTCGCTAAAAGACTTTGCCAAGGGATCTCAACACCAGTGGTGCCGGCCGGTATCACCTCGTTATGTGGACATGGACTTTACATTATTATGTTGTTATGTTGTATGCATTGCACATATGTTCCACATAGCCTGCCATATAGTGGTATCTACAGATACCAGACGGGGAGTGTCATGGAACAGGAACACCCCTGTCTACACTTCTGTTTCACCCCCCCCCCTGTCTTAGCAGCCCTGTTTGTCAGCCTGCTCAGAGCCAGCTGCATGTGTTAGATTCTGCTCACAAACACAGTGCCAGTTCCCCTCTTCCAGCAGTATGCTGCATTAAGATGCAACATTTCTGTTACATGTTGCAGCTTCCCCAGACACTCATGTCATGGCAGCCCCAGCTTTCCTCTCAAATGGGCTGGTCTGCTTCTCCCTCTCTGTTCTGCCCACAGATGGTTTGTCCCCAGACCATTTTATTACCCAGTATGCATCACCACCTCCTTTCCACCATTTTCCCTGGACTTGTGAGTACCCTGCTGTAATCCCTGTAATGGTGATGAAAAAGTATCTTTTCACCTCCCTTGAATACTGAGCACATACAGAGACACCTACACCTCTACACAAGAGACTGTACCTTATCCTGTTTTCCCTCAATAAAACTAAGAAAAGAAACAGATCTTGTCGTGCTTAGGAAAGAGGGCGAGTTGGCACTATCTGAGCTAAGTCATCCCCACGTGACCCTCTGGCTTCCAGAATATCCCACCCCGTGTCCAGTAACCCCACACTATATGTCCCTTCACATGAGATAGATATGTGTGACTGCGCAGCCACTAGTCCCGTGTGAGTATAATATAGTGTAGTTGGTGCTCTTGGTGATGGTTACCTGCCGAGCACTCCAGTGCTCGGGCCTGCCAAGGAGCTTCACAAAGGATCCGATGACAGCTGACCACAGGAACTACCGTCCGGGGCGATCCCACCCGGATGGCTGCTGCAGCGACAGCGAAGATCTGAGCCCAGACCTCTGGATGGACACGCAGCGTCTGCTGTGTCCCTAACTGACTCTGGATAATAAGGGGCAGGGTCCCTAACCTGGGGCCTGTCCCTGAAACAACACAACGCTACTGGTGGCTCAGGGCTATCTGGGGCCTAGGGGGCTGCTGGCGTAGTGCAGGGAGTCACTGACTCCTGCACCCTACCTCCTTCCCCTAGCTGCTCCTGACTCCGACTGACTAACGTGCTCAAAGCCCGCAAAATGTATCAAATCTCCTCTGCAGGGAGATGCTGTAGCCCTATTGGCTCCCTGGGGTCATGTGGGGCGCTCCTAAGGCTCATGGGAGCTGTAGTCCCTGCATGCGCAATGTCTCTGGCTGGCCACAGCATGAATTGTGGCACTGCGCATGCGCAAACTAAACAAAGATGGCGGCGCCTTGCTCGGGTGTCGCCGGGAACTCGGAGACACCAAAAGCGCTCTCTGCACTGGCCCCCACCCTCCAGAAGTGCCGGCGGGTCTGTCGAGTGAGCCCCGGCAGTGGAGGTAACGAGGGGAGGGGGGTCGCAGGACAGAGGGGACCTGGCTACACAATCCTGGTCTCTCCCTCAAGGGAGAGAGATGTGCTTTCAGCCCCTCCTGGGGCTGACTGCAGCTAAAGATCTGAACAGAGGACAAGGCCTTCAGACTTCGAGAAGGCCGGTACCATTCAGATGTCTGGGCTCTATTCTAAAAGACTATGCATTTGCTGTAATAACATCTGGAGTGGATGCTACAATAAAGGATCCTGTTTTATATACCCCTGCCTGAGCCTACGCTCTATTGAGTAAGGGTATGCAAGAGAAGACTGTCATGGTGGGGCTGTCTCCAGTAACCCTGGAGCCTGCTATGACTGGAGGCGTTGCACCAGAGCCAGACTTGAGCCTGAGGATCAGCAAAAGCCTGTCCTGTTTCCCCTTACCACTGCGGACGCTCATCTCTCCTGAACCCTCACAGGTAACAAGCACCATGACACCTGTAGCAAGATCTCCCAGAGGGAGGGGGGACTGCAATGGGCCCATTTCAACCTGACGTACACATAATATTTCAAATGCTTACTGTATGTCTCCTGGACAAAGCATCAGATTTTCAAACTAAAAACAGCTCTGGAAAGGACAATACGAGATCTACATGTAACACTGTTCTCCCAGCCCCCCTCCAGCCCCCCCCCCCCTTGGGGAGATCCACTTCTGTTACTGTGTGTGGTGCAGTATCTGTTAGGCTCCAGGAAATACTGAGTCGTCTGCATGATGGTATTGAGACAAGGACAGGCTTATGGTGATCTCTGGGTTCTTGTTGGTACTTCAGCGCCTCCAGTTGTGATGGGCTCCCAGGTTGCAGGACATCAGCTCCCACCACAGCACCTCTTACCCCTCCTTCCCAGGAACTGACACCCAAGCAGAGGTATATTGCACAGGGTTTTTTGTGCATCACTGCAGCTCTTCATTGCAGCAGAATGGAATCTCCGAAGTCCCAGACTCCTGAAGGGTGCATACCCTGGTAGTAGGGGGCAATGAGTCTTGATGGTTCCCAGGCCTGAGCCTGGGGTGGGCATGCTTTCCCCCGACGGGGAAGATTGACAGCCCATGTGCTCTCTTCACCTCCCAGCACAAGACTGACTAAATTTGATACTCCCACTTGGAAGGGGTGGGCTCATGGACTGTACCCATCTCGGTTAGGCTTACTCAGGCCATGAGTCACTACCTTACTTCCTTCACTTACAAGTGGAGCATAAGGGTGGGTCTCTGGCCCATAGATTAACCTGTTATTGCCCTGAACATACTAGGGGCTTGCATAACAGATACACTATGTGGGAAAGAGAGGTATTATGGGACATACCCTGTTACATACAAGTAAAATACAAAACGCAAATAGTGATCAGTGCAGGCTTCTGCTTTAACTCTGCCTTATTACATTCTCAAGGACTGTATTTATTGTGTTTACTAGTATAATCATTTTAAAGCAACAGTCCAAGCTGCCGTTTTTTTTTCTCTTCCCCTTTAATATATGCATCAATCCACACGATGATAAGTAATAAGCTAAGTTGCCGATTGATCCATTCTCCTGTGATCCATTGTCTCAGGGGTTCACTAAATGGTTGTCAGTGCAACAGAAGAAAACAAAAGATGCAAAGTTCTGTGGGAAGAGCATGTGACCAGGCAGTCACTAGATACAATTGGTGCACTGCTGGAAAGAGGGCAGGGCTTAAAAAGGGGTGTGCCAGAGCCTGTTTCAGAAGAAGAAGGCGATGTGACTTTGTAAATGGTTGCTATACAAACAAAAAATGCTTGTTACACTGTAATAAAAAAAATGTAAAAAACTCTGACATTTTTATTGTAATTGCTACAAGTATTTTCTCATAGTACAGAACGGATTTATTTATAATAATAATAATAAAAAAAAAAAAAAAAAAAGCACATGTAGAAAGGCTATTGCTTGGTCTCAAGCTTTAAAAAAATGTTTTTACTCAACAAAGTTCAAATAACTGTGGAACTATAATAGACATCTAGCCGGGACCCTGTTTTCCCCAATTGGATGAAGTGGAGGTGCACCTAGGGAACGCTCCGATAACGGAGGTTCCGCACAAAAGGGAGCCGCCATGTTAGGTTGGCACCAGCGCGGATTGATCCGGCCGGAGGTTGCGCATGCGCAAGGCCGGGACAAAAATCCCGCGAAGGAGGAGAGCTAGGGGAGGAGGGGAGTTAGGGGACTAGGGTCCCAGCAGTCCCCGCGTTTCCCCCGTGACGCGTCAGAACCAATCAGGTACGGGAGGAGGGAGGAAAAGGAAGTGCAGGCGCGCACGAGTGGCAGAGCTAGCTGTCGGAGGAAGGAGAAGGAGCTCCGGTGTAGGGAGGCTGCTGCCCCTACCTAGGCCTCATGCCCCAGGCCCAGTTAGACCCTGAGCCCCAGTAGTGTGCAGCTGAGCTAGGGACTGGCCATAGTCAGAGTCCGGATCCACTTACTGTGTTACGAGTCAAACCAGGACAGTTCTGTATCCGCGGGAGGCCTGGGACCAGGCCCCGCCACTCAGTCGCAGCGTGTCTGGGTGGGATCGCCCCGGACATCTACGGGTGACGTCATCTACGCCCTCGCCGATCCTTTGTGAAGATAGTTGCAGAACCGGGTACAGAAGTACCCGGCAGGTAAAACGTCAAGTGCACCAACGGTACCATTTTCACTCCGGGACCCGGTGGCTGCGCAGTCACACACTTACACACCCACTGACTAACTTGAAGGGGGGGGGGGGGAACGTACTCCAAAGGGGAGCTGGACACGGGTTGGGATCACCCGGTGGAGGGAGAGTATGCGTTCCAAGGACGCTAGTAGCAGTGTGTCCTCTAGAGAGGGGCACCTGTGATTACGTTACTGCATAAGTAAAACATATTGGTTACGGTATTGCTGTGCGTGTGTGTTCATGTACACAAGTTCCTGCGAAGACCCACTTCCCCTCGGGCGGAAGCTATCGCAGGTGGAGGCGCTGCACCGAGGTATAGGTATTGTGGGCACCCCAGGCTCTCCGTGGCAGAGGCTTAGGCCCTGTGAGCCTACAGGTTATATAGCACATGGTAGCGGTCTGTGTTTGATAGGAAGCAGGGCTACAGACATATTGAGGGTTAAATTGATTCAGACTGAATTAATGTGCCACACACCCAAATATATAAAATGCAGCCACCCCATGGATGCAGTTTTTCTGTTATTTATATAGGTATAACGGGGTTTATTATTTCTGATTCAGATCAACATTTCAACAACTTTAAAACACAAATCTTCATTTTTTCTAATAATTGCTCTGACACCGTTTACACTATAAAAACTGAGAAATCATCCACTGCCGCAGTTATGTGCAGTGCAAAAAATTGACACTTTCGAGTTGGTATCGTGTGTCCTTACATTTGTAGCCTCTTTAGAAATGTACAGTACATGACATTTAAGACACCAGGGCTGCTCCAAGTCATTGTTTAAAAAAGAAAAAATTGAAATACTTAAGAATTTGTGTACTGTATGAAGGCAAAAGTTGTGCAATTCTGGGGTAAATCCAAAGCACTGTGTAAAAAAAAAAAAATTAAAAAAAAAAATACGTTTATTTCAATAAGATTTTTTTCTGAGATAGCCAACACGGGTGCAACTTTTTTGCTCTGAAATTGCACCACTTTTGCAAGGATTCAGTAAGTAAAGCCACTGACTTTGAAGCAAGGAAGCGGGGTTCAAATCACTGTGTCTGCTCCTTGTGACCTTGGGTAAGTTGCTTTATCGCCTTGTTATTTAGGCAACAAAACAGATTGCAAACTAGTTGGTCGGTGACTGTGCCTCTAAAATCCTATGCACAGTGTTGTGTGCCACATGCTGTATTGTAATTGTAACGTGCTTTGAGTTTTATTTGGAGAAAAGCACTATTCTATATGAAATAAAGATGTTTTATTAGAGATGTTCTACCGAGGTTTGCTTTGCTGTCATTTCAATAGGAAAGGTTTTCAAACTATTAAAATTACTTAAATGATAAAAATGTCTACTTTGCTAGTAAAATATGTCCAAATAGAATTCACAAAGGCTTTTTTCCCCGATTCACAGTTAGACCAGGGGAGCGCAATCTTTTCCCCTGCGCCCCCTGCCGGCTGTCTTGCTCTCCACGCGCCCCCCTCCCTCCCACTTACCGTGGTTCCTGGCGTCTGGCCATCATGTTGCCATGGCGACGTGTCTCCAGTTGCTGGCTCAACCACGGTAAGTAAGGTTTACAGAGGCCTTCACCTCTTCCCCGGCACTTAATTTAAGTGCCTTCGGGAAGCGCGCTGGGTCTCTGTAAACCCTGCGCCCCCCACAGTTAGGGGGGCGCACCCCCCAGTTTGCGCACCGCTGATTTAGACTAAAAGGTTTGATTAAAAAAATACAGTATGTAGAGATGGTCTACACAGCTCCACCCTGTCCGTGTTGTTTGGGAGAAGGAAAGGGTGAAGGGAACCAGATAGGAAGTTAGAGAGAAGAGAGAGATTTCTTAATTTCATTAGATTTATTTTTTAATTGCAGAGGCATTCTGGCAGTGGTGAGGGAGGGTCCTGTGTAAGAAATTGTTTTCCCTCTAAAATTCAAGCATATGAATGAATGATGATTGCAGGACAATTGTTGAAAGGATGGTTTTACAAAGAAAATGATATGTTTAATTAAGTAATAATCCCTGAAGAACAGGGCATTACTGGCCAATAATGCCCTGGCTGGAAGAGCTGAAGGCCCGAGGCGAAGCCGAGGGACTTTAACCCAGCCAGGGCATTATTGGCCAGTAATGCCCTGTTCTGAGGGGATTATTACTATTATAGGCTAAATGTAGGCTTATTTGATAAATAATAGACACTTTTGTATAGTTAAATAGATTTTTTTATTAAAATAAAATAGTAAATACATGAAACCACCTCTATATACTCTTACACTGCAGGTATCTATATCCACACACAGCCGCCCCCTCTGTGTACACACACACACACACACACACACACACACACACACACACACAGCAGCTCACACGCAAACTGCTGCCACACAGACACACACAAAACAGCACACCACACACAACACAGTGCCTCTACACACACACTGGAGCTCTAGACACACAACACAGCACCTCCTCTACACTCACTACATAGCACCTCTACACACACAAACTCTGCTGCTACACACACATGCTACACCCATAAACACTGCTACTGACACACACAAACACACACACACAGTAGCTCTATACACACACACATCAGCTCTACACTCACAAAAACTGCTGCTACACATACAACAGCACAACACACACACACTGCAGCCACAATAAAAAATGCAGCCACTTACTAAACTTTGCACTCTCCCCCCCAGCTCTACACACACACACACAAAACACTGCACCTCTATACACAACACACTTAGGCTGCGAACCCGCTGCGGCCGGCGGCGCGCGTGGCCGCGGGCCACCAGACCCTTACCTGAATGGTCCTTGCCCCCCGCTGCCTCCTTCCGGCAGGGCTGACTGCGTACTGTGACGCGTCAGCCTGCTGGAGCTACAACCTCCTTGTGCTTTTCAGCGCTGACGCGTCACTGGTACGCGAGTCAGCCAATGGGGAGGAGGGGAGGAGAGCTGCTTGTGTGTCTGTTTTCTGCGTTCGGCTGTGTGTGTGCCTGAGTGCGTGAGTGCCTGTCTGTGTGTGTGCCTGAGTGCGTGAGTGCTGTCTGTGTGTGTGTGAGCGGCTGAGGAGTTGAGGGGCTGAACGGCTGAGGAGCTGAGGAGTTGAACGGCTGAGGAGTTGAGGGGCTGAACGGCTGAGGGGCGGTCCCGCCCCCTCACGTCATGGCCGTGCCCCCTCACATCATGGCCGCGCCCCCCCACCCGTTTTGGCCACGCCCCCCCGCACCGGAAAAGGTTTCCTGCAGACCGCAGATCGCGGTGCAGTGAGTTGCACGCGCCGCCGGCAAGCAAGACAGCCGTGCGGACGTGTGCAACGGGGCCTTAGCCTTACTTCTTTGCAGTCTCTCCCCCCCCCCCAATTCAACTGAATCTGCTCAGAAAATCTCAGTCAGCTCGGGAGGGGGATAAGTCAAACCGTGGCTGATACTTTTTGACCAATCCTCTGCCATGTCTCAGAGCTTTTACTTAATTCAAACCAATCCCCTGCCCTCTCTCAGCTGTTCTGAAAGCTGATTGGCTGGAAATAAACAGATTTGAAAACTGCATTTTGCAAGCTGCTGAAATTCAGGGCATTACTGTGGATAATGCCCAGAATTTTAACTAATCAGAGAGCAGGGTTTTCAATAATGCCCTGAATTTTACTGCTTTAGCCTATAATTTATTTTAACATTAGAATGAGTTCTGAAGATCTTCTTACGTGGAAAAGGGTCAAATCTTCTTTAGATTTCGATACAAGTGAAAGTATTTTAAGTAAAAGAGGTGTGGTTAACCTATTCTAACAACCAGAATAGACAGGAAGGTTAAACAATGGTCTTAAGTTGCCTGAAGGTGACAGTTGAGTTATAATTGACAGCTGTTGGTGTAGCTTACGAAATCATTTCTGATAATAAGCTTGAGTTCCTTATATGTTCATAAGGAGATATTGTATGACATCAGTGTTAAGATGGTACAACATACTGCATGTAAATACCTTGTTAGGACATACAGTAATACTTAAAGCTAAGATGGCTGACTGGGTAGTTTTGTCTGAATAAATATCCAGCAAACACCCTCTACAATTCAATTTGTCGTTTTGTTCTCCAATGCAACTGCAACATACATCACTGCGAAATGCTCAAAAAACTAGATTGGTCATCACTCGAGTCTAGGCGCAAAGTTCACCTTTCCTGTCTTGCCTTCAAATACTTTCTGGGCAAGCTACCCAGCTACCTGAACAAGCTCCTCAACCCTACCGCATGCAGCACTTATCATCTGAGATCAGACTCCAAAAGACTGTTCATGTTCCCAAGGCTCAACAAAGTATCCGGCCGTTCCTCCTTCTCTTACCGTGCACCCCAAAACTGGAACAACCTACCAGAGACTCTCATATCCACCACCAGCTTAAGTTCTTTCAAATCTAAGGCTGTCTCACATTTTAATCTGGTCTGTAACTGTTACATACGCCTATAATATACATCTTCTCTAACTGTGCATGCAATGTATTGTATATAATTTATACCCTGTTCAAAATGAGAGGTAACTCTCAATGTATTTCTTCCTGGTAAAACATTTTATAAATAAATAATTTTGAGTGAGAGAGTGAGAGAGTGAGAGAGTGAGAGAGAGAGAGAGAGAGAGAGAGAGAGAGAGAGAGAGAGAGAGAGAGAGAGAGAGAGAGAGAGAGAGAGAGAGTGAGAGAGTTTAAGACCAGGAGAAATGAGGATCACGATTTAATATCACGATACTAAGATCCAACAGAAGGATTCTACTCAAAGAAAACTACAGTATGTAACCAGTTTTTACAATATGCTAACTTATTTGGACATCATCACCATTTTGTACAATTTTTGTATGTGAGTATTTATCTTCAAAATAAATGTTTGTTTGCAAAGACCCGAAAGGCTGAGTTCTGTTATGCTGGAGTAATCTATAGAAAATACAAATGACATTTAACATTCAGCTTTTCAGATCTAAAAGCGCAGTTAGCATAGCAGGAACAGTTTCAGCAGCAGATGTACCAGTTGCCCTGTTTAAGCCTGTTGTTGAACCCTTTAACAGATTTTGAAATGGTGTCCTGGTTTCTAGTATCAGCTGCACCACCTGACTCTGCTACACGCAGCAGTTCATCTGCTGCTGCTCTTTCTCCTCTAGCTTCGGCTGTGGAATTGTTGGCAGGTGGGGGTGATGATGTGCTGGAGCTTCAGGAGGCACTGCAGGAAGAAAACATTTGTAGGACAGCAGTTGGAAGTTCTTCCGGCAGTAACACAACTGCTGGGAGCCTGACTGGGTCCGCTGCGCCAGCCATTGCTGGGGACGGTGAGGGTGTCGCAGATGTCATAGTGGTAGGCAGCCCATTGGTTGGTTGTGATGAAATGTTCATCATAATTTACATTCTCATTAGTATTACTGTGGGCAACTAATGGTTCATTTTGGGCACAGGGGTGGCGCCTAGGTAATTTATATGTACAAATGGAGGGGCTCAGTGAGTAAAGGCGCTGAATCTGTAAATAATGAAAATAAGTTTGAATCGGGTTCAAATCCTGGTGTCAGCTCCTGCTGACATTGAACAAATCAGTTTATGTCTTGTGCAACCTCCACATCACATCTTTCATCCTTGCTTATGCTTATGTTTCTGCCCCTGTCCCTGTTATTATTTTCTTGTGTTCTTGCCCTATAGTAACAAACTAGTTTTTGCCTTTAGCTTGCCTTTCTTAGTCTTTCCGCTCCACTGCTACTCGTATCCAGTATCCAGTTTCCTGTATCCTCATTTGTTCCTGTCTGACTTCTAATGAGTAATCCTGCTCCAGCTTTCTGCTGAATCCCTGGTTTAATCTACTGTACACTCCAAACTCTTCCTTTGGATTTCCCCCCTGCAGATCTGATAGCAGAAATTTGTTAAACATCACTTTGGTCTTGCTGAGATTCAAATGGAGGACCACATTCTTACTTGCTTCGGCGAGTTCTCCAATTTGTTGCTGGGGGTTTTCTGAACTTGTGGCAACAACAAAATTGTCATCTGCAAATCGAAGGTGACTCAAATATTCACCGCTGATTTAGATTCCGTTTTCTTCCCAAATGTAATATCTTGAACAATTCTTCAAGTATTGCTGTGAAAAGCTTTGGTGACATGATGTGCCCCTGCCATACTCTTTGCTGAGCCTTATCTTTTCTTGTATCTTCATGTAATCTAATGGATGAAGTGGCATTCTCATAAATGTTATTTAGAATTTCAATCTAATGTACACTTCTTCAACACTGTCTTCTTAAAGCATCTAGGACCGCTGAGATATAGATAGAATCAAATGCTTTTTTGTCATTTACGAATCCTAAACTGAGGGGTAGATCAGATCATATTCATTACTTCAGAAAATCACATCTTGTATGACTTGGATGTGATCCATTGTGTTGTATCCACCCCGAAATTCCACTTATTCTCTAAACTGGTCAAAGTCCAGGGTCTGTTGCAGCCGATTAGGGAGTATCTTCATAAAAATCTTGTGATAAAGTGATTGATCTTGAGCTCTTCTGTGTCTCCTTTCTTGCGGATGAGGATAACTATGGCATTACTCCATTGTTCTGGAATTGTTCTGATCTTAAAGTAGCATGTAAATGGTTTTGCAAGTATTGTTTCTACTTCTTTCCAAGTTTCTTTCAAGATTTTAATGGTATTCCATCTTCCCCAGAGCCTTCCCATTCTTCATGGATTTGCTTTCGCCACTTCTTCTAGAAAAACGCATGGTACATCATTGATGGTTTCTTCTCAATTGTCGCCTGCTGGATTATGCCCTGTGTTATCTGTGTTCACATGCAATTTTATGTTGAAGTCCTCAACAATCTTTATGATAAGTGCACAGTCTGTTATTGTTGATCCATCGTCTTGTTGGAGAGCAATGATTTGCTTCTTCTCAACCACAAGTCACTGCTTTGTCTTCTTTAAGCTATTGTTATCTTCAATAGTCTTCTTCCTCACCATATCACAGTTACATTTTCTTACATCTTCCGTTTTACATTTGCAGGATTTTCTTGCACAGCTCTGCATATTCAATTCTTCTTACGACTTGGGATTACACCATTACTTGTCATCTTCATTGATTCCTTCGGTTTTTCTGTGCTTTTAACTACAGTACAATCTTCATAAGTTCTTCATAATTGTTTGTTAAAGTGTTTCCATGCATTTGAAGCACATTTTCATTTGTAGTTGAAATTCTCTGCTGCTATTCTTGAGGTTATTGATGTCGATTATTATGCCTTCTTTTTAATCCGTTTTCTTCTTTCGATCTCTGCATTCAGATGTACAGGCATACCCCGGTTTAAGGACACTCACTTTAAGTACACTCGCGAGTAAGTACATATCGCCCAATAGGCAAACTGCATCTCACGCATGCGCCTGTCGTCACGTCCTGAACAGCAATACCGGCTCCCTACCTGTACCGAAGCTGTGCACAAGCGGGGAAGACTATAGAGCCTGTTACAAATGCGTTATTTACATCAGTTATGCACGTATATGACGATTGCAGTACAGTACATGCATCGATAAGTGGGGAAAAGGTAGTGCTTCACTTTAAGTACATTTTCACTTTACATACATGCTTCGGTCCCATTGCGTACGCTAATGCGGGGTATGCCTGTAATTTGCAGCAAACCGAACTGATCACTCCTTATGTCAAAATGGTTAAGGACTGTGCAGTCTTAAATCACGTTAGTTAGGATTGTAGCCAGGTAACCCCCCATAGCTACTAATTTCCCTGCCTAACACGTAAACTCTGGTACCAGCGCAGGCAGTGTTAAGGTTAAATCTATGCCCTTGCTGCAGTAAACCACTCCCTTGAGTGACAGGGGGGTGGCCCAAGGCCTAGGTACTGCCCACAATTGGGGCTCAGACCTGGGATCACCCTATGGTAACAAAAAGGGGCTGCAGCTCCAAATGTAGTCTCTCACTCCTCAGTGAGAGAGGTCTGTTCTATCCTGGAGCAGGGACCTGGTTCCAGGCCTTCTCTACCGCAGGGGAGTGGAAGCAGCTACCCCATGCTCCACCAGGCAGTGTGGGAGATTGGGATAGACCTTTGGGGCCTCAAGCCCTTGGGGTTGAGACCAGGGACCAAAGAGAGAAGAGTGTGCGGTGATGTATGGTATGTACTGCTGTACAAGAATAAAAAGCCAGTTATCTTTTTTTATACTCCTGCCTGAGGCTGCAGTTCTTCAGGGAGAGGAGGAGGGTGTTTTCTACAGGGACTTCATCTATCCCATGATAGGCCCTGTGGGAATGGAGGCGCTGTACCATGGGAGAAGAGAGCTGCAGATCACCAAAAGCCTGGCCTGTTGATTCCCCTTCTGTATACCTGCAGGTGAGCCCCACAGCACTGTGTAACAGTGAGATCTCCCGTCGGGTGGGGAAACACCGGTTACGTTGTATAAAAAGAACTGCTGCATTTTAGGGCAGTATACAGTATTAGTTTATGAGAAATAAAATGATCTATGGCTGAAGGTGTGGCTCAGTGAGTAAAGACACAGACCTGCTTGGTCCAAATCCTGATATCAGCTCTTTGTGACCTAGTGCAAATCACTTTACCTCAATGTGCCTCAGGCAAAAAAAAAGAGATTGTAGGCTCTACATGGCAGGGACTTGTGTCTGCAAAAAGTCTCCATACAGCGTGGTGTACACAGGTCAGTGGAATACAAAGTGGGGAAAAATATTATTATGATAAAATCATACGAATATTTGATTATTTCTCATGTGTTACCTACTTTGACCTGGATACATCAAGCAAACAATTCAGTATTATCGCCAAAAAAGCGTTATTTTTATTGTGAAATACATAAACATTGCACACTAAAAAGAAATCAAGAGTTTAACCCCTATCACCAGCTCCCAAGGGGCCTAACCACCGTTCCTCCACCACAGGGCAACCCCCCTTCATAACACAATTACACTGCCTACCCCACTTTGCTACCTTAGTGGCTAGTAAAGCATTGTCATGCAATGGCAAATACCTCCCAGGAGGCGGGGCAGGGTGGATGGTAGTGGTAATAGGGGTAGTTGCCCCGGGGAGGGTGTTTAGGCCATGGGGGGGAGGGGATAAAGTGGTGCTAGGGGGTGGACTCTTTCATTACCATAGCGGTTAGTAAAGCATGCCATGGCCATGATTTACTAGCTACCAAAGTAGGTATTGTATTTTGTTTGAGGTATTAACCATTGTGATGCCTGTGGTGTACATTGGTAGTCACAGGCATCAAGGGGATTGATGTTTTTTCTACCATAGGGTTCTGCAATAAAAGATATTACAGAAGTCTAAGATAGAAATATTAATAATGTGATTGCAATGCAGTAATTAATTAACTGCATTGCTGTAATTAACGGTCGTCTTAATTCTTGTATCATGATTTGGGGTTAAATATTGCACCCAGTAAAGTATTACTGCAATGTTGAGGACTTCTGTCATAAATTTGCGGTAATAAGACGCGTTATTTTAATTTGCACGGGTGCAATACTTACTGTGTTTTACCGGAGTTTGATGTGTCTGGGTCTTTGACTTCATTTTTTAAATCATTATATTAAGATACGGAATATTGCTAACTCATGACCAAGAGAAAAAAAAATAGAATTTATGCATTTCTTGGAAGTGAGTTGCTCCACATAATACAGTCAAGAGTTTTTCAACTCATAACAAATGATGGGGGGGGGGGACTGCCATCATATGCAAAACATGGAAAGTAATAAAATATTGGGATTGATTATTCTGGAGAGGAAATTTTCATATGTTTGTATCTAACCTTCCTCTTTGGTACTGGGCTTTCTGTGCAGTGTGTTAAGAACTATGAGGTTTACCTAATTGGCAGTGGCAGCATCTATTGATTCCTATTACTAACACAACAGACCATTCTGATTCCTACTGCATTATTAACACAATAGACCTGTCTCTGAATCAAGCTATTGCTATGTTAGTGTTTCCGGGAAATAAAACTACTTTGTGTGCTATCATTAAATGAATGATATAAATATCACTTGTAAGTGACCTAAATCAATCACTGCTACAGCAGCATAAACAACAATTTAAAATATTATTCTGCAGGTCTCACTAGTGAAGGTGATGATGACAGATTTGTGCCCAAAGTAAGAGTATGGCAAGATGATTGAAATGCTTGAGCATGTGCATTTAATACAACACAAATCCTCATAATGCCAAAACAAACCTGACTTGTTTCCCTTTCTCACACTGTTCCTTTTTGAAGAATATTCAGAATAATGTAACAAGGGTAATGTTATTATTTTGCAGTCACAAAGCCCCTGCTACGCATGCAATCTTTTCCAGTATAAGAATCCAGGCAATTTTAAAATACAGACAATACAGTACATTATTGTATGATAAACATACAGGAGCCTACATATTACAGACTATTTTTTCTTTAAAGACATAGAAGACATTGTGGGCCTCCTTAGGGTTTAGAAACAGTCCCCTGTTTAGTATGTGACAATGACAGCAATAACTGCTATACACAGATAAAAACAGACATCCTAAATAAGAAATATCTGAAAAGGGAGGGCATGACATCACCTGACAGAGCACTTCATTTTGTTCATAAGGTTAATGTCGTCCACTAACATGTTTGTAAAATTGAGGAGCATGTCACCTGCTCACTTTCCTTACTCCTTTCTAAACTGTATTTCATTACAGATTTTGAAGTAAGCAGTTGTAATGTATTGGTTATGAGCCAAAACTAGAATTAATCTGGCTTATAAAGACAAAGCAGGTACTTAAGTCACTGGGCACCTTACAGATAATTCATTCGATTTGAGCTATTGGTTACCGTACTGCTTAGCACCATTCTGAGCCTAAATACTTTGGAAGTCGTTTCTTTTTTCCAATTTAGAAATAGACATACAGTCTAGACAAATAGACTAATTGGTCACTACGTGGTTGTGATTATTTTGACAGTTTTGGGGATACTTGGCAGACATTATTCTGAATTTTGTGATACTTGAGTTAGACAAAACCCTGGTATGTAGAGAGGTGATAAGTTTAGGTGCAGCATCTAAATAAAATCTAGGTTACACTGTGTTAGTGGTATCAGGATACACTTGGGTTCATTACTTTCTAAATCCCCAGAAACACAAGTAATAATTCCACTTACTAGCACTAGCCATGTGGTCACATACAAGGCAATCTTTGCTCATTTGCTTTTGGAGCCAGCAGGTTAGCAGGGATAAAACTTGATACAAGAATTCACTTATCGATAATAGAATACAGTGGTCATGATTAAGGCAAATAGCAATTAAGGGACGTATTCTTATTTAGTAGTTTGCTGGGAGCTGGTAATAGATGGAGAGGGAAAAGGCACAAAAAAAATAGGGCACATAACAGAATTTTTCATTATCTAGAAGACAAACATGTTGAGGGTCTATAGTATATAGAAGTCTCATAGTTGAAAAACTGGTTTAAATGAATTGCCCCAAGTAAAAATCATTCCCATTGAAACCACTGAGATCTTCTTATTGGCTAAATCTGGTGCAGTATTTGAGGATCAGTATTGCACTAGTTTTGCAGCAGAGATACATTGATATTGTTGTAATAGTATAGTAGAGGAAAATAGTGGCATTACAGGATGAGGTCTGTACTGAGCAGTTCAAGACAGAGCAGGGACTCCTTTTCATAAATGTTACTTTTATGTCTGAAGCACTTATTCCCATGATCTGTTATTTATATTATTTGTTATTTATATGATTGTCAAATATATTACTGCTGTGAAGCGCTATGTACATTAGTGGAGCTATATAAATAAACACATACATACATAGAGAGAAGAGTCAGCAGGGATTTGATTCTGATTATTAATGGGGGAGAGGGATTTGTAGTTAAGGGGGGCAGCATACAGGTTGTCGCAAGACTTAATGTCCCCAACGCCACGGAAAAAGAAGCAAAGGTCAGCAGCGCTGGAGACAGCGTCTGCCGCGATGGAGCTGCGGTGGTCCATGCTTCTGAATGGGAGCCCCCGCAGTGCGTGACCGCACAAGGCAGCAGCACAGAAGACACTAAGTTTGACTACATCTGCAAGTATGAAATTTATAGCAAATCTACTACTACAGCTGAACCCCGTTATAACGCGGTCCTCGTGGGCCACCCGCTCCGACCGTGTTATAACCGGGGTCGCGCTAATTTTTTTTTTAAATGGCCGCCGTACGCCCGATTTGAAGGAGGAGGCAGGAGTGAGGCGTTGGCATCCCCAGCACCACCAGAGGTAGGGGGGGGGGGTGTGTGTGTGGTTTCTATAATAAATGACCCCATACATTACTCACTGAAAACGAATTGCATAGCAACTCCTTAAACTCACTCTCACTGGATGCAACACCTCGCTTCTTGTGCACTGATTGCACATACTGTAAGTCCTCTGGTGTGGAAGACACTGGATCTCACAGTGCTGCGCATTGCTGGGAGAGCAGTGTGTAACAGCTCCCGCAATGAGAGCGAGTCACTGCCTCCAGCACAATGCTGGAACATATCCCCGTCCTGCCCGCTGTGCTGCTGGCTCCCACAGTCTCCCTGCATTGTGCACATGGGCTGAGCCCTTCTAATAGCAGCAGCCAGGCCTTGATATCAACAACACAAACAGCCCTGACACTCACTCTCTCTCCCAAGGACGCCAGTAGAGCGGGTTACAGTGAGAAGCCCCCTCTCCCCGGGTCACTTACATAGCATGCCGGCTCCTCCGCTCGCTGTCTGCAGGGTGGCTGGAGGTGAGTCACTGCCCACGAGCCCCGCGCGCTCTCATCCCCTTTTTTTAAATATTCGGGTTCGGGGTCCATGCTCACACCCCGTTATATGCGGATCCGCGTTATAGCAGATTGCGCTATAACGGGGTTGAGCTGTACTACTGTTTCCTAGTAAACTTCACCTTTCATTCTTATTCTCTTCGCTTCTTCAGCTCTGTGAAAAAAAGTTTAATTTCTGTTTTGTATAATAATATTTTTTTAACCGAAAGTCATGTTTGCAATGTCCTTGCCTTGGAGAAATACCAATTCTAATGATAGTGATTTACCAATAAGTTTAGATAAAGAACAGTAACAAAATACAACAGATGGACATGGCTCCATTCCTAAAATGTCAAAGAGCATAATTTCCAAGGTAATGTTAAAGTATGGACAAACTAACAAGGTCTGGTTTGCTATAACAAAGTCAATTTAGAATTCGGATATGAAAATGTATCTCACACAAATGTATACATCTGATTAAACATTGGATTCAGACCAAATAGACGTGGTCATCTGTTACATTTATTGTCACCTTGCTGAATAAAATCCAGACAAAGAAATAGTACTTTAGTTATGGTGCAGCTGCAGCACACAGCATGGGACAGATCCCAGCAGAGCAGCACAATCACCACTAACAGACGGCAGCCAGCAAATTGGGCGAGATTAATGAGTGATGCAGCAAATAGATGCTCTTAATTAAATAACTGTGGTTAATTAGTATATGATTTATGCACATAAAACATTTTGAAATGTCAGGGGGAAAAAAAAGAAATGCCATAAAAGAATCCAAGGCTTGCCATTTCCCTGATCTGTTTTATATCTTCCTTGTCATGCAGGTGAAATAGTCCGAGAAATGATCATGTTCTACTGCCAAATAGTTTCATCATCATCAATATTATGTGTATGTGGTTCCACTGCCAATTACTGTATGTACTGTATACAGCATTGTTTTACAAGATAGAACATCTATAGGACAACACTTACAGTATATGCCAAAGCAAACAATCACCAGATGCAGTATACCATGAATGTTTACTTTCTAATGAACGTTCTTACCATAATTACCATTGTATGAATTAACATTTAACATGCAGTATTCCAATCAGTAGACATCTAAAGCATTAGTCAATTAATGCCATCCAATAATTGCTGCCAGGGTTGCTGTCTCTAAATGCATGAGTTTGATTGTTTGTCTGTGTGTCATACTGTCCATATTAATGTCCACAGCAAAGAATTCACTTTTTTTTTAAATAAATCTAACATTATCTTACAGATCAATAAATAGTTGAAATATTGTTATCATCATTGTTGGTCTTTAACCATTCAGCCCCAGTGTTTTAATTTAGATCCATGAAGATAAAGGGGAGATTGGTGGAAGATCTGTGGAAGGAAATCAAAAAGCAAGAACAAAATAAGAAAAAAAGCACAAAAAAAACAAAGTATAGAGTTCATGAATATACTGTATCTGAAAATAGCCAAAGCATATAAAAATGCAAGAAGTAGCAAAATCTTACATATTTATTGTAGTAACGTCATCAAAGAAGAGTATGTTTTTGCTACTACTGTATTTGCATTTTTTGTGTGCTTTGGCTTTTTTCATATATTGTATTTTTGTGTGTACACAGACCTCAGCACACTTTTGATTGGGCCCATATCTTTTTCTTGTTCTTTTATTATTTATGAAAGTTGTTATGGTTTAACGTGCATCTTGAAAAGCTCAATAAGTCATGTTGTCATCCAGAAAGGGCATTGCGTTAACTATGACAAATGTCCACAATGTCCACATTACATAAGTGTTAATGAAATGCAAAACGAGGGGTTCTCCCGAACAAGGTGTAGCAGGGTATTCCTCCTGGCCACTAGGGCGTTTATACAGCTCCTCAGGTTGACTCTGAGGCAGAGGCGGACTAAGAACTCTATAGCCTTGAACTCTGACACGGAGGAATGGTTACAACACTGGGACTGTGACATATGCAGTCAGTGCTGCCAAAACACACGAGGTGCTAGGACTGCCACAGGAGCCAGTGATGCTCCCTGGGATTAGATTAGTGTTTCCCCTGAGGACCCAGTAAGACCCCAGCCACGGACGTCTGAGTTTTGTAGGGCTGCCCATAAGCAGCAGTTATAGTAAGTAGTGATATCAAAGGAGGCGCTGCTGTGTTATGTTGTTATGCATAAGTGTTATGTGGGACCCTGCTGGTAATGTTCTTATTGTTTATACTGTTGTGTGAGTGGTTATTCACGGTATATGTATATAGCGTCCTGTGAGGGGTCATCTCGTCCGATGCGGGATCCTCACAGGTGGAGGCGCTGCACCTTGCACCCCAAGCTCCCTATGAGCGGAAGCTTAGGCCTCTTGTGTCCCCAACAGGTTAGCATCACAGAAGCAGTAACACCCATTACCAAGCAGATCTCCCTTAGGGGGGGATAGGGGTGTTACAAACTCATATCTACAAAGGTCAGTTAAAGTTAACAAAGGGACTTAACCTGGTGTTAGGTCATACCTAAAGGTGCAACAGAACGAGAGGGAGGGCCCTGCTCAACTATAGATGAAAGATGTCGGTAGAGATTAAAGAGGGGAGCAAATAGAGGATATTAAGGTCTAAACCGACAAGGAAGACAGAAAAGCCCTTATAAATTAGCACTCAAAGAAAATCTCCCTTAAGTAGTATAAAATTGAACATTTACCGTAATAGAATGGGATTTTCATTTGCATATACAGTAGGGAGAGCGCAGGTGAATCAACCCAAAATAGGAAAAATAAATACTGTTTTATAAAGCACTTAACACCAAAATATGTGTGCAAGGAAATCCCAATAGATACACTCACATTGGGTAAGGACAAATCAGGCGTTCTTAGTAAAGCTCCTGTAGCTTGAAATTGCTCCCCTGTGCCTTCAGATCTTACTTGTTGTATATCCCTAAAAAATGGTACAGTATGCAGCAACAAATATACTAGATCTGTATCACAAGGTTTCTCACACACATGTTCCAAAGAATCAAACGGGCACCTGTGCAATAATATGCAAAGAAACTGCAACAGTGCAGCTGCTTCTCCTATCAGACCTCAGCAGACCCGCTCTCTCTCTCTCTCTCTCTCTCTCACGTCACTTACGGAATCTCTGATGGACGGGACAATCTCCTCTCATGAGCTGTACAGTCTCCCAAAATCCAGGACTCGCAGAACGCAACACGTTTCACCAGATACTCTTCCTCAGAAGTAATGATCCATTTCCAGTGGGAAGGGGCTTTATATAGCTCCGTTTATTAAGCACAGCTTTATTTAAAGTGATATTGCCCTTCTCATTTCAATGGTATTAACTCATGGCATTACGTTTATCACGACATTAGAAATATAACACATTATGTCACGGGTGGTAGTGATTATTATCTTTGTATAAATCTTTTTCTAATAAAATGTATCTAAAAAAAGTATTAGTACAGTATATAGTTTCTGGGGGAAGTTGCTTCAGAGTTCAGAGGCACTCCAAAACATATTCTAGGTGATGGCAGCAAATTAGAGGGCATTTTATAGTGTTTGGGTTGTGCTCCCTTCTTCTGCATGGAGATAAAGAAAAATGTCTTGCTCACCCCTTCACATGGCCAATAATCCGTGTGCCTGGTACCTGCCTTGCCAAAGTGACAACTTTTGAACAGTTAATAGGATTGGAATGAAACATCAAGATTTTTTTTAGCTCATCTCCAGAAATCATATGGAGTTAATACTGTATGTGATAACTCAAGATAATAAGCTATTTTAAACCATTTCAGTTGTTACATATAGCAGACATTATTGCACTTAATACAATGCGTTAATACAATGCATTGCATTAATGAATATTGAATGCAGCACCACTGAAAACAATATTGCCACTGAAACGCACGCGTTATGTCCTTAATGCATACAATATTTATCTCAGTAATTGGTTACTCACGTCTATGGGGAAGGGTGGGGGAGGGGGTAAGAACGCCCGCTACCTCTATGTACAAGCTTAAAATTGTTACACAAAGATATTTAAAGTACAATGTAAGGATAAAAGTAGGAATTTAAACCAGGGTAATGCAGTTGATGTCATTTACTTAGGTTTTGCAAAGGCTTTTAATATAAGAGTTCAGTGTACAAAAAAAGCAAATTGGACTCGGTAAAAATATTTGTACCTGGATTCAAAACTGGTTGAAGTAAAGACAAAAGACAGTTGGAACCTTTTCAGGTTGGGCAAAAGTTGTGAGTGGAGTACCTCAGGGATCGGTACTGGGACCCCTGCTTTTTAACTTGTTTATTAATGACCTTGAGGTTAGCATCGAGAGCGAAGTCTCCATCTTTGCTGATGATACTAAATTGTCTATGGTCGTAGAATCAGAGCAGGATGTAATTTCTCTCCAGAAGGACTTGGAGAGACAGAAACTTGGCCAGGTAAATGGCAGGAGGTTTAATACAGATAAATGTAAGGTTATGCATTTGGAAAACAAGAATAAAACAGCAACTTACAAATTAAGTTCAGGTTTTCAGGATATCCCTGCTTCAGCACAGGTGGCTCAATCAGTGACTCAGTCGTTTACTGAGTCACTGAGTGAGCCATGTTTGCTGAAGCAGGGATATCCTGAAAACCTGATCTGTTGGTGGCCCTTGAAGACTGGAGTTGGCCACCCCTGCACTAGTGCATTGTGTATGGTCCACTGCAATGTGCCAGCAGGAGTAATAACAGTGGTTACATCTGTATTATGAGACGCTAGAAAGTGCATAGTTATACTGTACAGCAGCTCTCCCCTCGTGGGTATATTATCATTTCTAAATCACATCTCGGTGGCTTTACTTCACAACAGATACTATTAGAGGGAACACAGCAATGTCACTTCACCGTAATTCCCCATTGGCAATTAATACATTTTTGTATGTAAAAATGAGTATGGTTTTGTTGTCAAATACATTTCTAAAAACAAAAAGCAAATGTTTTGCTATAGTGCCACCAAGTGTTCCCCGTCTAGCTGTGCACTGTGAAAACAAAACAAGATACTTCTATTAATTATTAATAGAACCAAATATTATTCTAAATGCATATTGCTTTCCCTATCTTTCAGATTCATAGAAAATAAAAGGTTAAAGGTCGAATGCCTTGCATGTTAAGGACCACATTGTACATGATTGGCCTGTGATAAAATTTTAATTGTAGAAATGACTGACAATTAAGACGAGTTTTTATTAGTTATAGAAACAACAAAGTGTATAAAGTTTGCATTGTGCTAATTCAATGTTCCCACTATTTGTCCTTTACTAGTTTTCACTATCAGCTACAGTTAACATTGTGACACGTTTTAAAGATAGTGGTCTGCATCAGATATTACCATCAGCATATATATATATATATATAAATATAAATATAAATGTGGCCATGGTTCCCCCTCTGGGCTTCCTGCCTTCCCTTTACCTCTGGGAACGCTGCATGGGGGTGCGGCTGTCAGTGGAGGGGTGCGCGTGCACCCGGCGAGCACCGGTAGCGGCGGGGAGCAGTGGCAGGTATCGGGGGCTGATAGCTAGATAGCCAGAGGCCCCCGGTGGCTCCCTTCACAGAGCGCTGCCATTTTTGTCTAAATCGCTCGTGCGCGAAGCTTGCGCATGCGCAGATGGCACAGAGTGGCGGCATAGATAGAGACAGCTCTGCATGTGGGACTACAGCTCCCAGGAGGCATAGGGGCAAGGCACCACTTGACTCACGGCAGTCAGTCAATAGGGCGCAAGTTTCCCCTGCAAGGGTATGTTGATACATTTGGTGTGCTGTGAGCAACGGCAGTCAGAACACAGAGTGTGGGACACGTGGCGGGTGGTTACGGCCATGCGGGGCCTGATGGGTAGCTGTAAGCAGTAGCCATATTATAGTCAGTAGTAAAGTGGTTATTTTCTGTTTGCTCATGAGTGTGTGTGTGTGTGTTTATTGTGCAAATATATATATATATATATGTATATATATATATATACACACACATACAGTGTTCGACAAACCTATACATTTGCTCGCCCCGGGCGAGTGGATTTAACCCCCGGGCGATTAAATATTGGCCCAAGCAGCACACGTTTGGTACTAGGTGGCGAGTAGATTTTTTTGTGTGGCGAGTAGATTTTTTGGTGATTTGTCAACCACTGTATATATATATACATATAGTATATAGTATATAAAAATCTACTCGCCACACAAAAAAATCTACTCGCCACCTAGTACCAAACGTGTGCTGCTTGGGCCAATATTTACTCGCCCGGGGGTTAAATCCACTCGCCCGGGGCGAGCAAATGTATAGGTTTGTCGAACACTGTATATATATATATACATATACACACACATACACTATGTCCTTTAATGGGTAATTCCACACCATAGAATCCGTTACAGGTGGAGGCGCTGAAGACCATCGTACCAGGATACACCCCAGGCTCCCTGGAGCGGAGGCTCAAACCTCCTGTGAGCCACAGGTATTGCACCACACACACTGTAGCTACATCACCTCACAGAGGGTGGGGATATATGTGCTTCTTGATTGACAGGGGAGGCGGTGGGACTATGCCTGTGTGTGTTCAATCACTGGATTCAGACCTGGTACCTACTTCCCTTGTATTTAAGGAGCTGCACTGCAAAATTTAGTCAGTGCCTCTATCTCCTTGAGAGAAGATGGTCTACCCATAACAATTGTGCAGGGCTCTGCCAATCTGTATTCCCTCCCCTAGGGGAGTGGATAGGAGACTATACCCCTTTCTCCACCAGGGAGTAAGGGAAGAGCATGGACTGCTTCAGGGCCCCTTGGTCTGGAGTGGAGGTGCAGAGTACATCCTGAGGGTGAAGCCCCACGAAGTGAAGTATGCTGTGTATGCTGTGAGATCTGCCAGTATACTAAATAAAGTGATCCTGTTCAAAGATATCTTCCTGCCTGAGACTGCAATCTATCAGTGGAAGGGAAAACAAGTTATCCTACAGGGATTGTCCCCACATCCCTGGGGCCTGCAAGAGAGGGAGGTGCTGTCACAGCGAGAAAGAATCAGTTACTACCCCGGAAGCCTGTCCTATTTTCCTCCACAACACAGCATGATGCTCAGATCTACTGTAAGGCAGCAGGTATGCACCACACCGTATAATGTCGAATTGGGGATTTCAACCTCAATTGGCGTCACCCTAAAAACAACAAAATCTGGACACAATTCAAGTCACAAAATTTAACCCAAGTAATTTCCCAACATCTGGCAACCATTCCTTGATAGATTGAATTCTATCCTCTTCTCCCAACAGAATCCAATCCTCTGGTATCCTACCGGACATCTTCAGTGACCATGCAATAGTATACGGTGTAAGAATAATTCAAACCATGCAAGTCAAGCTCTAAAGTTCTACTGACTAGAACATTTAGACACCTTAACCCACAACAATTTCTGGCTGATCTTACCAACTGCCCTGGGTACAGAATCAACCTGATACCGGACCCCGATTCTGCGCTTGTTTATCTCCCTTCCCCTTTCATTGGCTTCCAGCCACACATTTATTCATTTACCTTTAAGATCAACGAGTGCATGCTACCTAGGGGGCTTTTTCCTCATTGCCTACTCTCCACCTCTGGAGTGATGCGCGGGCTCTGATATGTTTGTTATCTGTTTACCCATCCCGTAGTGCACTCTGCTCTTCCACTCCTAGGCTGACTTGTGTCTCTCGCTTCCCCACCACAGTATAATTACAACACACTTCACTGTGAAATGCTCCAAGAACTAGATTCCTTAATCCCTTGAGTCCAGACACAAAGTACATTTTTCCAGTCTTGCCTTCAAATACTTTCTGGGCAAGTTACCCGTCTATCTGAAGAAGTTCCTCACCCCTACCACACGCAGCATTTATCACCTTAGATCTGACTTCAAAAGACTTCTCACCGTCCCAAGGTTCAACAAGAAATCCGGTCGCTCCTCCTTCTGTTACCGTGCACCTCACCACTGGAACAACCTACCAGAGACTCTCAAAACCGCCTCCAGTATAAGAAATGTCAAGACTTCAGCTGTCTCACATTTTAGTCTTGTCTGTAACTGTTACATACACCCATAAAATGTCCTCAAATGTCTGTAAATTGAATGTACAGCATTAGTTCATTCAATATAACTATGTATTGTTATCATAACGCTTTGTGCCCAGGACATACTTGCAAACGAGGTAACTCAATGTATTATTTCCTGGTAAAATATTTTATAAATACATTAAAATATAGACCAAGGTAATGCCGCAGATGTGATCTACTCAGATTCTGTAAATGCTTTTGATACAGTGCCACACAAAACTTAGACAGAAAGCTCTTCGCTCTTTACTTGAGCACCCACACAAATCTTGCTATCTAGAACTAGGTACTGTACTGGGGCCACAGCAACAAAGTATTGACCCATTTGTGTTCTATATTTATTTTATAGGTAGCATGCTTATTTTTGCTTTGTAAATGCATAATATATCTGCATTAAACTTTACCTGCCATTTCCCAGCGTGTGCTTCCAGTTTATTCAAGTCCTTCTGCAGTGAAATAACCTCCTGCTCTGATTTGGCACCCGTACATAATGATGTGCCATCAGCAAAGATAGAGAAGTACAATTTACCACTCTGGCCCAATCTGAATAGGGGCCATTTATGACACTCTGCAAACATAGGATATTTGTTACCCATGTAGCCCTGTTTCCCCCTAAACAAGATGGCTACTGGTGCTGCCCTTTCACCTATTGGATCACAGGGGCTTAAGCCTCTGCCACGGAGAGTCAGGGGTAATATACTTACAACTTTGGTGCAGCGCCTCCACCTGAGAGGGATCCCAATGTCATGGGAGGAGCCCATCACAGGACCAAAACAATGAACACACACATTAAAATAGAAAGGCCTTTACTGATGAAAAATGTAGAGACCTTGTGGATAGAAATTAGCAGTGGAGGTAAAAGTATAAAGAAAATGTTTGTGGGAATATGCTATAAACCACCAAATATCTGTGAGATTGAGGATGCTAAAATACTTTTTCAAATGGAGAAGGCATCAAAACTGGGTCATGTTTGCATAATGGGGGATTTTAATTATCCAGACATAGACTAGGGCAATGAGATTAGCGTTACAACAAAAGGAAACCGTTTTTTGGGAGTGCTTAAAGATAATTATATGACCCAAATTATTGAGGAACCAACCAGGAGAGGGGCAGTTCTGGATTTGGTCATATCAAACAATGTACAGTAGAAGTAATAACAAATATTCAAGTCCTGGAACATTTGGGTAACAGTGATCATAACATGGTCTCATTTGAAATAAATTATCAAAAAACAGATTACTTCGGTTCAACAAAGACTTTAAACTTTAGAAAGGCAGATTTTAATAAACCGAGGTCTAATCTAGTAGTAATACAATGGGAAGATATTTTTGCAGGGAAAAATGTAGAAGATAAATGGGCAGTCTTTAAAACATTGTTAGAAAAGCACACTTATCAGTGTATACCCTTGGGTAATAAGTATAAAAGAAATAAGTCAAAACTAATGTGGCTAAATAAACAGGTTGGGGAGGAAATGGACAAGAAGAGGAAGGCGTTTAGATTCTTTAAGTCAGAGGGGACAGAGACATCGTATCAGAATTATAAGGAATGTAACAAAAATTGCAAAGGGGCAATTAAATTAGCAAAAATGGATAATGAAAAAAGGATTGCAATAGAAAGTAAGGTCAACCCTAAAAAGTTCTTTAAGTACCATAATAACAAAAAAATGAAAAAAGAAAATATAGGACCCTTTCAGTGTGAGATGGGTAGGCAGATTATTGGACATAAGGAAAAAGCAGAGGTATTAAACAAATTCTTTGCCTCTGTGTTTACCAGGGAAGAATCAAGTTCAATAGTAGCGCCACAGGAGGAAGCCACAACCTCCATATTAATGACCAATTGGTTAACTGAGGAAGAAGTTCATACGCGACTTGAAAAACATAAAGTAAATAAGGCACCTGGCCCCGATGGCATACATCCAAGAGTTCTCAAGGTGTTAAGCTCAGTAATAGCAAAACCATTATATTTAATATTCAAGGACTCCATTTCCACAGGCTCAGTACCACAAGATTGGCGTAAAGCAGATGTGGTGCCTATATTTGAAAAGGGAGCTAGATCACACCGGGGAATTACAGACCTGTAAGCCTGACTTCAATAGTAGGGAAACTACTTGAAGGTTTAATACGGGATAATATTCAGGAATACCTAATGGAAAACAAAATTATTAGTAACAGTCAGCATGGATTTATGAAGGATAGATCTTGCCAAACTAACCTTATTTGTTTCTTTGAGGAGGTAAGTAGGAATTTAGACCAGGGTAATGCAGTTGATGTGGTCTACTTAGATTTTGCAAAGGCTTTTGATACGGTTTCACACAAGAGGTTGGTGTACAAAATAAAGAAAATTGGACTATTTAATAATATATGCACCCGGATTGAAAACTGGTTAAAGGACAGACAACAGAGGGTTGTCATAAATGGAACTTTTTCTGGTTGGGCTAAAGTCGTGAGTGGAGTACCTCAAGGATCGGTACTGGGACCCCTGCTTTTTAACTTGTTTATTAATGACCTTGAGGTTGGGATCGAGAGCAAAGTCTCCATCTTTGCTGATGATACTAAATTGTGTAAGGTAATAGAATCAGAGCAGGATGTAATTTCTCTTCAGAAGGACTTGGAGAGACTGGAAACGTGGGCAGGTAAATGGCAAATGAGGTTTAATACAGATAAATGTAAGGTAATGCATTTGGGATGCAAGAATAAAAAGGCGACTTACAAATTAAATGGAGATATATTGGGGGAATCCTTGATGGAGAAGGATTTAGGAGTGCTTGTAGACAGCAGGCTTAGCAATAGTGCCCAATGTCATGCAGTAGCTGCAAAGGCAAACAAGATCTTATCTTGCATCAAACGGGCAATGGATGGAAGGGAAGTAAACATAATTATGCCCCTTTACAAAGCATTAGTAAGACCACACCTTGAATATGGAGTACAATTTTGGGCACCAATCCTAAGAAAAGACATTATGGAACTAGAGAGAGTGCAGAGAAAAGCCACCAAATTAATAAAGGGGATGGACATTCTAACTTATGAGGAGAGGCTAGCTAAATTAGATTTATTTACATTAGAAAAGAGGCGTCTAAGAGGGGATATGATAACTATATACAAATATATTCAGGGACAATACAAGGAGCTTTCAAAGAACTATTCATCCCACGGGCAGTACAAAGGACTCGGGCCATCCCTTAAGGTTGGAGGAAAGGAAATTTCAACAGCAACAAAGGAAAGGGTTCTTTACAGTAAGGGCAATTAAAATGTGGAATTCATTACCCATGGAGACTGTGATGGCAGATACAATAGATTTGTTCAAAAAAAGGTTGGACATCTTTTTAGATGGGAAAGGTATACAGGGATATACCAAATAAGTATACATGGGAAGGATGTTGATCCAGGGATTAATCCGATTGCCAATTCTTGGAGTCAGGAAGGAATTAATTTTTCCCCTTAGTGGGGTTTTTTGTTTGCCTTCCTCTGGATCAATAAGTAAGTATAGATATATAATAAAGTATCTGTTGTCTAAATTTAGCATAGGTTGAACTTGATGGACGTACGTCTTTTTTCAACCTCATCTACTATGTAACTATGTAACTATGTACTGGCATGCATATAATGTATATCTCTTACACTCTATAGCATCTATACTCTATAGGACTAAACCTATATTTTCATAGAATTGATATTAATGAAAACGACAGCAATTTCTCTTTAAAACAACCAGTGTTAATCAACCCCTCATTACTTCTAATTCTCCCTACCACCTCAAAAAAATTGGGGAAACCACAAAGCACCGAGGTAAAAACAAACACTGGGCTCAGTACCACATTTATTTAAGGAATTGATGTTTAAAGATTGTGAAACCTTTCCAACTATATTTTATATTGACACATTTCTTCTGACTATCTGGATTTTGCTTAAAGATTGCAAATAAAATCATTTGGTTAATCAACAAAGGCTTCCACGTCTTTGTTTACCACGAGGGAAAATGGTTCTCCAGCGAGTGTCAGTTTGAAGGCTGGTAACTTTTAGATAGCTAAAAATGTATGACTCCTATTTTAGATATAAAAACGTCAGTGTGGTAAATCGTGATATGTATTACAGATTACAGATTACAGATCATTTTTTCCTTTTTCAATGGGGAAATATTTACCACAACTTGAGGACGGCCGAAACGTGGACCTTTATTAATAAATATTTTTTACTTTTTCAACAAGTCCTGTAGTGCTACTATTTTCAACACAACACAGTGCAACACACCCACACTACGCAATACTACTGTAGTGCTACGGGGAAGCGTCCCTAACTGAGGTCCTTTTCTATAGCACCCACAACCTGGAAGGGGCTAAATGGCCTATGGGGAAGATCTGTCCTAGTTCAGGAGCCACTGGCACCTGAACACTACCTTCCTCCTTGCCTTCCTCCTTCCGACTGAGCGCGTGCTGTCTTTGTGCCAAACTGTATCTGCCCTCACTCTCTTGGGGGCTTCTGGGACATGTAGTCCCTTGCGGAGCCGTTTTGCAAGATGGCCACCGCAACTACTGACTGCGCATGCGCAAAACCTAAGATGGCGGCCCCCTGCATTGCCGGTCCGCCGCAGTGCTCCGGCAGTACCCGACCACCTCTGCAGCCTCCTCCCTTTTTCCCGCAACTGCCACGGAGGTAAGGGGGCTCAGCTACACTTGTAAAGAGCTTATTAGCAGATATGACCATGCACAATCAGTGTCTCCACTCACACAGGCTCCCAGCCAAGAGCAAAGACATTATGCATACTTTTTTCCTATATAATACAGCTACATTCTGGTATATTGTAGAAGAAGATGTCTATGTGAAGCCCAATTTAAATAACGCCATTCAAAAAATCTGAACATGTTCTTTTGATACAGTTTAAAAATCTGTGGAGTTACAGGGTTTGCTTTAAAAAAAAAAAATCTTTGATGATAGTTCTATTAAAATCTCTCTCTCTTTATATCATCCCAGCAACAGCCACTTTGCATTGCATAAAAGTAGTAAGTTCAGTGGTTCAACAGATAGCATGCATTTATATCCTCTTGTTAGCAAGTTTTCTTTAGAAAGTATCCTATTTAATAGCACAGCTTTACTTGCAGTTTTACAAGATTACTTTCATTGAAACAAGAGATTTTCTTCAATTTATACCACTAGTCGTGATCTCTGTCAAACTCCTGCTGTCTTTCCTCTTTCCTTGCAGTAAAAGGGCTTTAAAAATAACTTGCCAAGCAGCCTACGTAGGACTAGCTGAAAGGAGAAAATAATGGGGGAATTAATTAATTTTACTAGTTTTGAAGCAGTTCCATCTACTCATCTTTGAAACACAATCTGCATTGACATTGACTGTAATGATCTTCCTTTTTAATTCTGCTGCAATTCTCTCACCCAAAACTGCACCTCACTGTATGTAGACTGTCTAGGTGGTATAGCGGTCAGTTAAGGCAGGGGAGCGCAAACTTTTACTGCTGCGCCCCCCTGTCTGACCTGCTCCGGAGCTCGCGCCCCCCCTCCTACATTGCAGCTGCGTCATTTAACGCCTGTGACATCACGTCACATGACCCCGCGGCGTCATTTGATGCTGTGTTGCCATGGAGATGCGTCACAGCGTCTGAATCAGGTACGTTTTATTGATCCCCTGGCATTTCATTTAAATGCCTTGGGGGAAAGCGCGGGACCTCTGCAACCGCCTGCGCCCCCCAGTTTGCGCACCCCTAAGTTAAGGCAATGGCTCCCACAATGCCTTATAGCTGAGAAAGCAAAGCATTGTGGGGTGCAGCTTTGGTAGCTCCTGCTGTAATTTACAGCTATATTACACACCCTAATGTGCAATTCAGGGCCTTACTAAGTACGTAGTTCCCACACGGGCTCAGGAGCCCACTGTTCTTCCTGGTATCCACCATTACATATTTTTGTTGGTGAACCCCTTCGAGATATCTCACGAACCCCTAGCTTAGTGTTTCGCAACCTTTTAGTGCTTGTTGCACACTTGGAAAATAATTTTTGCTTTCAGCATACTATAATTAAAATCGATTGGTTTGTAGGGATTTTTGGCCTACAGCCAAGGACTGGAACCAAATAGTTATTCAGCGCCGATACTGACCAGAGACCATGGTGTAAAGAAACTCGCTCACCTGTTAATGTGATACATGAGTGTGACAGGGTAAACAAAAGCCACCAGTTATATGCCTGGAAAACCTATGTCTAGTCTGCAGTGCAGCACTGACTAGGTTAACTTCAGCTGGGAACCTCAGGACAATTAGTTGGATCCCAGCTGCCTAATCAAGGTGTGTTAAAAACCAGGCTGTAGACACATGGAGGCTGTCAGTTGAGGAGAGAGGAGTAAGCTGCTGAGAGATTTCCTGATACAAGGTCTGATTAGAAAAGTAGATGAATTGTGAACTGTCTGTCCCCTGCATAGAAAAGGGCAACTGCCATATACACTGTCTGCTAAAGAGAAACTGTTTTTGTCTGGCTGCTGAAGAAAAGCCATTTTCCTTTTGTTGCTGATGAAAAGCTATTTTTGTTTTGTGTACTGTATATTTTGCAAGGCTAAATAAATAAGCCTTGTCAAGAAACCCGCGTGTGTAGTTGCATGTACCCTGCAACATATGGTATCAAGAAGTGAGATTTGATTTTTTTTCAAAAGGCTCCTGCAGTTAAAGGGCCACACACACACACACACACACACACACACACACACACACACACACACACACACAAGAATGGAAGAAATGTTGAAAGCGTTTCTGTGCGAGCAGGCCCGGCTGCAAGCGGAGAGAGATGAAAGACTACAAACAGCACAGGATGAGCGGATTGCCAAGCTGTTGACCCAATTCCAGGGGTCTGCCAGTCCAGAACTTGCAAGCAAACCCCCGGTACTCCTGAGGAAAATGGCTCCGGACGAGGATCCAGAGGCTTTTTTACTGACTTTAGAAAGAGTTGCCGAAGCTCAGACGTGGGCTACAGATCGCTGGGCAACTGCTTTGGCCCCGCTCCTCATAGGAGAAGCCCAGGCCTCATATCAGGGTCTCACGGTAGATCAGGCCATGGACTACCGACAAGTAAAAGCCGCCTACTGGATCGCTTAGGTCTGACCCCAGAGACCTACCGGCAGCAGTTCCGGAACATGAAGTACACCGCTAAGATGAGACCCTGGGTCCTCGCTCAGCGATTATTGGACTTATGTACGCGCTGGATACAACCCGAGGAGTGCACTAAGGAGGCAATTCTTGAGCAGGTGGTTTTGGAACAATTTCTACAAATAATACCCCCTTCCACACGCTCGTGGGTAAAATGCCACGCTGCTGAAACCCTAGCTTTGGCGGTCCGACTCGTGGAGAACTTCCTTGGAGCTGAGCAGCTGGCGAGTGTCCTGGACCCGACTCCACCGGTACTTGCGGACGCCCAAAGAGGGAGATCGGATCAATGGGGAACCTACGGCCCGTCACGGAACCGCCAAGTCCAACGGAAGGAGCAGTCGTTCCAGCAAGGACGGAGTCCAAATGCTGGTCCCCACAGAGACCTTCATCTCCTTCCGGATGTCGGCTCGTCGCAAAGTGAGAGGAACTTCTGAGGACGTCGCCCACAGGACCCACCAGATGCCTGGTCTCCAGTAACCAGTCCAGCAGAGCGCTATCCACAGCCCCCTCCTGCGAGGGAACCCTCTCCATGTTCCGCCTGCGGAGAACAAGGCCACCGGTATGTGGACTGTCCACTGATGGATTGTTCATTCAGCAGAACCGTCGCCTCGGCTTTTACTAAGGAAAATTACAAGCCCTGGCTACTTCCAGCCCTGATTGGGGGAAAAACCGTCCAGGCCCATCTAGATTCGGGCTCTGGGAAAACTCTGGTCCTCCAGGAACTGTTACCGCCCAACTAGTATTCTTTTGATTCCCCATGGAGCATAGAATGTATACACGGCGATGTAAAACGCTATCCGACGGCCAAAATCCGGCTACAGGTAAAAGGTCAGGAGGCTTACCTCGAAGTAGGAGTCGCTCCTTGGCTCCCTGCCCCCGTTGTGCTCGGTCGGGACTGGCCTTTCTTTTCGGACCTAATGGCCCCAGTCTTTCATGAGGAGCCTCCTTCTAGGGCTCAGGAGAACCCTGGAAAACTGTTCCCCTTCTCAGCAGACCTTTTTCCCAGTAGAAACTGGGTTCAAAAGACTCGGAAGCAAAGACGCTTGGACAAACAGGACAGGTTGCAGAAATCTGGGTCTCAAGGTGACCATTCTAGTAGTCAGAGGTCACAAGTGATGACTGGGGATGGCCCAAAGGAGGGGGATATGGGCCCTGGAGATTTACCAGACCTGTACCTCCCTGACTTTCGCCAGAAGCAAAGGGAAGACCCAGTCCTTGCTAGACAGTATGACATGGTGGTGAAAATTGATGAACAGATTTTAGATGCACAAGGGGTGATAGTATTCCCCCATTTTGAGCTATCAAAGGATATCCTATATAGGGTGAATAGGCAGACACAAACAGGGGAGGTCACCAGACAGATATTGGTTCCCAAGGCGTTTGTTAAATCTGTGTTCACTCTAGCCCATACTGTCCCTTGGGGTGGTCACCTGGGCAGGGATAAAACATTGGACCGTATTTCATCCCGATTCTATTGGCTAGGGATGCATAGTGATATTGCTAAGCTATGTGCAGCATGTCCGGAGTGCCAGTTAACTAGTCCAAAAGGACAAAAACCAGCCCCTTTGGTTCCTCTACCCTTGGTGTCAGTTCCCTTTGAGAGGATTGGGGTAGACTTGGTAGGACCTCTAGAACCTTCTGCGAAAGGACACAGGTTTATCCTTGTCATAGTTGATTATGCGACAAGATATCCTGAGGCGTTCCCCCTGAGAACAGCAACGGCGAAGCAAGTAGCCAACAAGTTGTTGGAACTGTTCTCACTGCTAAGATAGTCACAAAAACTTCCGTTTTCTTCTGATACAAAAAGAAAATCTTAAATCTCTTTTTAAAGTTCATATACACATGCTAGCACTTTTCCCCTTGATAACCACCGTACTTCTGTGTGTAAAATTAAACATTAGTACTGTGAATCCATAGCTTTACAAATCTGTTTAAAGAGGCGGGTCTTTATGGGGCCTTGTTCACAAAATTAATCATTAGGAAAACTTGGTCTAATACAGACTTCAATGTGATCCCTAATGTCTTTCCAACAAGGGCCATACTATGCAGAAAGCAATTGATAGATATATTTGGGTTTTGTTGTTTTACAAGTGAGACAAAGCCTTTGACAGATCCCAACATGGACTGAGCACCATCGGTGCAAATACCCACACATGACTTCCATGAAAGTTCCACATTTTCTAAATAGGTACTCAACGTATCGAATATATCTTGACCTCTTGTGGTTTTTAGAAGTTCTCTGCAGCATAAAAATTGACATATAATTTGATTTTCGTGGATGAAGCAAACAAACGCTAACAGTTGTGCTTTTCCTCTAATGTTAATAGACTTGTCAGCTTGCAAAATAAAAGCTGACTTTTTAAGCTCATTAGAAACATGATACTCTATGTTAGATGTAAACAAAGGGATATGCTACACACCAAATTTGAAAAATGAAATACATACAGTTTACCGGTGCTGCCGGTTCAAGGAGTACCTCTCAAAAATATTCCAAGGCAACACTCAGGAAAAAGGGAATCCAACGCTCTACGGATTTTGTATCAAACTAATTTATTGCGCCACACACCGTTTCGACCTAAATAGGTCTTTCTCAAGTGACTTTCTCTACGTTAGATGACATTTCTATTATTATTCTTTGAATTTTATCATCAGAGAGCGCAATTTTGGCAATTTCTTGTTTTGCCTCATCGCAAACATTGTCCTAAGAATCATACGGCACGGGGGCAAAATAAGTGACTCGGGTACAGTATGTGGCTTCATTTGCTGAGCTATGGTTTCTGCTACCTGATAAGAAGCAGTTTGAACTTTATCGGACACTTTTACTCTCTTTTTTTTTCCTAAAAAGCTCGCTTGTTTTGATTGCAGTTCAACCAACCTTTTGAAATAGTTCAAAACTTTCCCCTCGAGATGAGTATGTTTAGTGGTAACATTTATTTTCGATTTGCTAGAAACCATGGCTTCGTTCGAAAGTTTATCACTGCACAAAACACACAATGGGACAGGACAATCTACAGTATCTCCAAACCAAGAAAATCCCATACTCAAATAACTGTCCATATACAGGCGACGAACTTCAGATATCTTCCTTGGCTTGCTCTCGCTCAAACTGGGTTTTTCGTTATCTACCATCAGATTTTTCACAGCCAGAATACAAGGCTATGCAACTACAAAAAGAAAACAAAATAGAGCAACATTCCAGCTCTACAGCTGCAGTATTTGATGAAATAGTTTTTCCCCTCTGCCAAGATGGACTAAAGCTTCCCAGAAAGCAGAAAACACTGTGTTATTTACTTTATCTACAATGTATTCAGAAACCAGACAGACATCTATGATTGTAACGATAGAAGCTGGATGGCTGTAACATTTTGCTCATTTTACCATTGTTTAAGCAGTGTGTTACATAGATGTATTGTCACAGCTTTCTTTGTATATCCAGTATTGGCAGCTTGTCCAATGCTTTTGTTGCTTTTGATGGGGTTTTTTGTGCTTTTTTTAAAATATATTTTTTTATTGGGATGATTGTATACATAGACATTTTGTTACAATACATTTTTGACACATTCACTTAAACATTTCTCAGGATGGTACATGTTATCCAGATAATATTCATATTGGTTCGACCCCCTCAGGTTATACGGTCTTTGTATTTATCACATTGGACTTCCATAGTGGGGCTTTTGTCCTCTGAATTCTAACTGTACCTTTGGTATCATACTGTATGTATCTCAGTCTTTATACACTTTTATTCTTAAAATTGGAACATAAACTTCTTTAACCCAAACGAAACTCTCTTACCCCAGTATGGCTGAATAGATTTGTAATGACCTTATTTGGCTGAACTCTTCCTTGGATGGCTCGGGATTCCGACCTCCTTGCGATCATCTAGGAAAGGGGGGTGAAATTTCCTCCCTTGCCTAGACTCCCTATATTCTTTATCTTGAGCTGATTACTTTGTTATAACCTCTCGTCTTGTCTTACTTGGCAGTTGAATTTATCCTGCTCTTGTTGTGGGAAGGATGCTATTATCATCCTCCACTTGGAATAAAATGTGTTATGTTGGCTGTTTTTGTTCGTATGTGATTTTATCTATAGTGATTAGTTTGATGAGTAGGGATTTGATTAGTGCTATGTTTGGTGCATCTGTATCTAGCCACTTTGTCATGATTGCCTTTCTGGATGTCAGGAGAATTAACTCCGTAGCATGTATAGCTTCTCTGTTAAGGATTATGTTTATTGACTATGGCTCTGCATTTGCGAATATCATAGGGAGTGGGTGTTTCTCCCAGTTGACATTTGTAACCCTTTTTATGAATTGTAATACTTGTACCCAGAATTCTGAGATGGATTCACATATCCAAATGCAATGTTTGAGATTTGCCTCCAACAGGCCACACTTTGGGCATTTTGTTATGTCTCTCTCAATGTTTTGTATTTGTCGGACATATGGAATATAGGCTCGGGGCATAAGTCTTTACTGGATTTCCCTCCAGTTCTCTGACATAATTATTTTACATATTCTGACATACCTAGATACTAGTTCTTCCATTGATTGAATCTCCTGAAAGTCTTGCTGCCAAGATCTCAGGTTGTTACTGCTTATCTTTTCCATGTCTCGGTCATAAGTCAGTTTATATAGCTCAGCTAGCGTGTACCTTGTCATGTTTTGTTTAAAAAAAAATAGCGAATGCATTGTTGCTTAATATGTGTTTTTTGTAGTCGTGCAGTTTCTTGCTATAGTTTAAGACAGCGGTGCACTAAGTGGGGGGCGCTGGATTTTTTTTGGGGGGGGCGAGGTCGCTTGCAGAGGCCCCGCGCTGTTCCTAGGCATTTCATTAAATGCCGGGGGATCGTGTGAGGCCTCTGCAACACTAAACTCTTACCTTGTTTCAGACGTTGTGACACGTCGCCATGGCAACGCTGCATCATATGACACCACGGTGTCATGCATGGTGACGTCCCACAGCCGTCTCCATAGAAACTGGGTCACGTGACCCCACTGTGTCATTTGACGCCGCAAACAAGGTGAGGGGGGGCGCGGGAGCGAGGGGGAGCTGGCAGAGGGGCGCAGACTCAAACGTTTGCGCTTCCCTGGTTTAAGTGTTGGATATACGGAAACGTTTTATTTTCTGGAAGGCCATAAATCTGAGCCAGTTCTTGAAACGGCATGAATTCTTGTTTTTCGCTGTCTGTGATATGATCTAGATATCTGATCACCTTTATACCCCAATTTCTAAATGACTGTTGGTCGTTGCCTGGGGGGGAACTTGTGGTTACCTTGGATCGGAAGAAATCTGGAGATGGAATATGACTAGTTAAATGTTTTTCTTGTTGTTCTCCATGTGGCTATAGTATCTCTTATTGGTAAGTTGGATTTGAGCTCCTGGGGAATTCTGCTCCACTCTAGGTGTAGTAATTCTGCTATAGAGAATTGAACTGAGAATTGCTTCTCTATGGAGTAAAAATCCTTTCCCAAAATCCAATCGCCCACATGCCTTAGGAGGCATACAAGGTTATAGTTTCTTATGTTGGGGATATTTATTCCTCCCATATCTTTAGTCATTTGTAACTTGGCCAGCGATATTGTGTTTTTTTATGCTTAATCAGTAGGGGTGGTGTTTGTAAATATGCAAAAGACAGCCAGTCGTACTGTAGCTCAAAAATAGCACAAAATATTACTAGAAATGACAAAAGTCCTGTAGTATAGTGGTATGTTATATAGTTGTATAATCTGGGTATAATCAGTAGCGCTGAAGATGTAGGTGTGCCAAGTGCTGGGGATGTGCCCGACGGTTAGTAATGGAGATTGAGACTGTCAGAGTATTAATCGGAATGAGCCCAAAGGCTCTTAGAGAACAACTGCTAGGTGTTTGCACTGCAGAGGAGAAGTGAATAATTACCTCTGAAGCCCCGTTCCATATAGAAGTTCTTCCTCCGTCTGTCCGAAGTCGCGGTGTGGAGCGTAGCTGCTCCGTGTAAAGCACCGTCTCCCTGTAACCTGGCAATGTAAATCCCGTGTAACAGAGCCTGCAAAGCTGCTGCGCGTCACTCCAATCGGAAGGCAGGATACAAAGAAGCAGCGAGGGATTGGTTGGCCAGCGAACCCAGGGGAAAGTATTTAACAACTCACCGGGTAAGTACAAAATAAAAAAGTTTATTAACTACATATAGTAGTAAAAAACAAAAAACATACTGGGGACAAAAAAGGGATTCTCCTCCCACACGTTTCATGCTAAGAGCACTTTCTCTAGTGTTTGTAGTGGGTATAACAACCTGGCAAAGGATATCATTTTGATGACGCAAGCTCTGCCAAATAGTGACAGAGGGAATGTCATCCAAGCTTTCAATCTTCCAGAATTTTTTTAATAGTAGGCTTAATATTATTATCATACACCCTTGCTAAGTCTGCTACTAAACTGATTCCGAGGTATCTAATTGGGGCTTTGGTGACCCTCACTGGGATTTTGATTTCCTTGATTGACTCATCCAGCTTTAATATGTATAGTTGTTCAGTTTTAGTAACGCTGACTTTGAAGCCGGCAAATGAGCCAAAATTTGCTGTAGTCTTAAGTATTTTGTCTACTGATGTTTCTTGGTTAGACACGAACATGAGGATGTCGTCCGTGAACACAGCCAACTTCAAGAAAAAGGCGAGACACCCAGGCGCATGTAAATGAAGAGAAGTTAGCGGTGTACCAAGTTTCATCAAATGAGCAAAAACATCAATGTAGATGAACATAAAATACTATAAATTTTATTAAAAGAAGCTTAAAATAAGCACAAAAACAATTCCTACTTAAGGGATATACAAAACCTGTGACATATATTGTCCTCAAGCCTGCCTCAAAAGCATTCAAAATACAACCCAGAGCAGCTTCACTGGAATGGGGCATTATGCAATAAAACCTCTTCCAATGTTGCAACTAGTTTCTTGTGCCAGCACAAACTGATTGAACAAATACACAGGATTTAGATGACACCCTAGTTAGAATGTCCTCTAAAGTAGAATATAGTGGAGAGTAAGTCCTTATGTGTTAATGTCCAAAGGGAGTTGGAATCCTTAAATTGCAAACACGTGTTAACCTCTTGTGGTCAGTCACAATCATACATCCAGTGCCTTGAGATGATTACATCCAGTGCTTTGAGATAATTATTAATGTCGGAATAGCTGCAGCAATGGAGGTTGTGGTATATAGGTATGTAGAGGAAGATAGATGATAATTGCTGCTTGGGGATAGTGGTGTGAGTATCACCGCCGTCGGTACCGATTAATACACAGATTTTACTTCGCAATCTTGCAGCAGAGTATGCACTACCCCCCTCTGTTGGAACAAGTCTGATTTTGCAGGGGAGTTTGCTTATGGTGACTAACTATCTGTCCCAATATGCTATTGTTGTGTATGGTTACCTTGTCTTCTCCGGCGTTGGTGTTTAAATATACTCACACCTTGCTGGTATCCCGCAGCAACCACTCAGTACTCCATCCTCCGTTTACCAACTCCTCACTGTCTGCAGCCTGATATGCCTCCGACAGAACTTACGAATTTCTTTGCTGGAAAGTTATGTAGCTTCTTACTGGTTTGTACACTGGCCTGGTGCAGCACTGGTTCTTCAGTTTTGCGTTTGAACACTCCTCACAGACCCACGGGGGCTTCCCAGTCTGTGCTGCATGCAGCACCGATTCACCTTACGCTTCCTCTCCGGTGATCAGTGTTGGTGCCAAACATAGGAGGGTTGATTGAATGAGTGCAAAGCGGGTGCTTGTGGGTCAGTTAGTCACAGGTAAACCGCCAGTTTAAACTCCTATTTTTGCGGAGTTTGCTACAAGTTTAGGCAACAGCTCTTTGGCAACTGCCTTGGCTATTGTGTCATAATCTATATTCTGTGAGGTTAATGGAGGGTGGCATTCCTCTGATCCCCTTCCCTCATGGCTGTCGGCCATTTTGTGTTTTTTTTTTTTATTGTCTCCCTTGTCAATCTTCTGCTGTTTTGGGGGCATTTTTCTGTTTTTTGAGAGATATTTCTCCATTAACTGGGGTGCAATATCTTACCCACCATTCTGTATTATTGTCAGAGAAAAAAAAATTTGTTTTTGTTGCCGATATTTTGCAATTCTCCTTAGGAGCCAGCAGAGCTACTCAGAAGTGTGTCTCACTGCCCTGGCGCATACCGGAAGTCTGCTTTTGATGTTTTAGTGATAAGGATATTCACTACTTCAAGCAATTATAAAGTGTATTCAAACTACTTTTTGTTGCAATTTTGTTGCAATTTTGTTGCAATTGGAAACTGGAATGTACTGTAGACGAAAAGCAAAAAAATATGATAAATAAAAGTAATACAATGTTGTATGTGCTTTCACCTCACAATTGTTGCTGTGGTGGCTGCCTCAAACATCGAGGCAGATTTGTGGGCTGCTATTATGCTCAGTACATGACTAGAATATAACTAGTTAGTCCTACATGAATCTTTCAGAAGTCCCTATCTCAGAGAGACTTCATACATTTACTACATTTGAATTTCAGAACACTAGCAGGAGTGCTGCTGAGTATGATCAATATATGCAAAGCAAAACACAATACCATTAACTATTCAGACCCCCAATGGAGTAAAACTGTAATTTATTAAAGCTTGAGAAATATATATATTTTTTTACATTTTACAACCTATGACCAGAAATGGTGTGCTGTTGCTTGTGCCTATATTAACTACATCTCGCAACACTATTATTATTATTATTGTTTATTTCTAAAGCTCCACAGCGTGGTACAATGGGGTTACAGAAATCGGGTAATTAAATAAACAGAGTTACATACAAATAAGGACAAACATGCACAAACAGGCACAAACAGGTACACAACCTTGAAAGCTTAGAATCTAGAGAAAATAAGGGACAATGTTGAAACAAAAGGTAAAGTGGCTGCTCATTGTGAAGGGGGTGGGGGGTGGGGGAGTATGCCTCTGGTTGGACTCAAGGCTAACCCAACAGCTCATCTCATGAAGGTTTGAGGGTGGAGGAGGGAAGAGTTGGATGTTAGAGGTTTGCCAGATAGGCTTCCTTGAAAAGGTGTTTAAAAGAAGATGCGAGTATGCTGGAGGTGAGAGTGATTCTAAGATATGGAGGTTTAGAAGTTCACATTTGTAGTTCAATGTTCTAGTAGCTGTATTGGTCCTGAGAAATGTAGACATGTCATGGGTTGTAATACATTTTAAGGAACCAACATAGAAATTCTGCATAGATGAGGTAATATTGTACAGAGGTTTCCAAAGATTTTGTTTTAAGAAACGGACAATACACTTGAAAGTTTTGAAAACTCTGTTCACTTATATCATAAATTATAAACTCTAATGCTGGTTCTACAATGAATCTACAGAGGTTCACATTTAAAATAAGAGAATACATGTACTTGGGAGATATTCAAATGTATGTATAATTTTATATACAGAGCGCCAACATTGTACACAGCGCTTTACAAAATTACAATACAAGATAAATAAAGTACAAACAATGGGGATGTGCCCAGTACACAGGTAGAGGTAAAAGGTGCAAAGATGAGAAAACCTTGGGTTGAGCGTGTAACACTAATGAGTGATCAGAGTTGAGATGTATGGAGGTGTAGAGGAGTGTAGAGCCTTAAATGAAAGGAGGATAATTTTGCAGTTTAAACAAAAAGTAATAGGAAGCCAGCAGAGCGTTCAGGAGGTCAGAAACAGAGTCACGTCTAGCACAGCAGGAGATGATTTGAGCAACAGAATTTTCAGTGGATTGTAAAAGAGAGAGGCGAGGCAGGGAGGCCAGGTAAAAGAATGTTACCGTAATCAATACGGGAGAGAAAAGGGCATGCATTAGTGTTTTAGTGATAGTGAAACATACGAAGGACCGTATCTTAGCAATGTTGTGAAGGAAGAAACAGCAATATTTAATAACAAGGTTTATATGTGGGGGAAAGCCAGACCTCATCCCTAGCAAGAGTGCTTGCTAGTCTGGGTGGATGATACTGTTATTAACTGTAATGGAGTGGGGAACAATAGGCCCTGGTTTGGAAAGGAATATGAGGAGCTCTGTTTTAGCCATGTTAAGCTTGAGACGACAAAGGGGCGAGATTACTGGACTGCAGGTGTAAGATTAGGTGTAGATAAATATAATTGTGTGTTGTCAGCATAGAGATGATTGCTTACTCAGAAGGAGTCAATGAGGTATCGTAGGGAGATTATGTAGAGAGAAGAGTGATGGGCCTAAAACCAAGCCTTCAGGTACACAACAGAGAGTTCCATAGAGGTTGAGGAGTGGGCATAAGAGACACTAAGTAAAACCAGGAGATGGGAATGCCACGGATTTCAAGAGCGTGAATAATGTGCAAGAAATAAGGTGGTCAACAGCATCGAAAGCTGAGGGGAGGTAAAGCTGAATCAGAAATGAGTCGTTTGTTTGAGATTTGGCAATATGAAGATTAGCTACTTTGGTGAGTGACGTTTCTGTTGACTATTTGGTATAGAAGTTAATTGGAGAGGGGCAAGTAGGTTATGGGCGTTGAGAAGTATAGAGAAAAAGAAAGCACAGGAGCGCACCAAGGGTAAAGAGGTATGTATTAACAAATACAATAACAATGCAAGTATTGACTAAAATACAAAGTCCAGTAGAAGGTAAGGGATCAGGGCTCCATGCTGCCACACAAGTTAGGAGATTGGAGAGGGTGCTGTATTCGTGTGGATCGGTCCTGCACTGGGATCGGCCGGTATCACCATGTAGCTACACTACTTCCGGGTTCGGGCTAAATGCACAACGTACACACAAGGCTATGTATAATAACCAAGTAGCACAGAGCCTGATACAGTAATTAATTCTTCCGCTTTGCATTTCGCACACGCATATGCTTCATCATCATTAGCTACTTTGGTGAGTGACGTTTCTGTTGACTATTCAGTATAGAAGTTAATTGGAGAGGGGCAAGGGGGGGGGAGGGGGGAAGAAGCAGTGCTACACATATATAGATGGTAATTTAGCATTAAAAAAAGAAACAAGATATACATTTCCGTAGGTACACAAAATGCTCAACGCATTTAACTGATTAAGTGACATTTTGATGCATGAATGTGTTGACATAAATTTGCTTAAAATATGAAGAGTCCTACTGTACGTATCAGAGAAAAATAACCTTGATTATTAAAGGAGACGAGGAAAATTCAAATGGTCCATATACCAAAGCACCACAATATTGTCATAGAAGTGCACAGAAGACAGAAAAAACATTTTACAAATGCCTTGTCTTCCTGTAGGTTTCGAAAGATGTTGTTGTTATTAGCTGTAGATTCTTGGACACTGTAGGAGAGGGGCTACAAAATAGATACATTATAAATAAATAAAGCAGGATTTGTGCAAAGATTTACTTGTGGCAATAAAGCTCCCTGAGGTGGAATTCACCTTCAAAAGAAAAATCTGCAGTATGGCTGATAGCCAGAAGTCTCATCTCTTCTGATTTGAAAGGGCAATGAGTATCAGCTGCTCATCTAAACAGACCTTTTCACACACCCGGAGATAAAATATTGATGCAAAAGGGTCTGATGGGGTCCGAACATATATACATATATACATATATACATATATACATATGCCTAAAGAAGGTTCAGACCAGACCAAGGGCAACTGTGCACAACTTCCTTGAATACAATAACCTTCTTTATGTTATTTGTAAATAAAAACCCTCTTTCACCTTTTTCTTTACCCTAATGTTGTATAAAAACTTGTCATTAAATAAACAGTAGATAAAAAAAAATAGGAACAATATGCAATCTCACCACGGCGATGCAATCTCACCACGGCGATGCAATCTCACCACGGCGATGCAATCTCACCACGGAGATGCAATCTCACCACGGAGATGCAATCTCACCACGGAGATGCAATCTCACCACGGCGATGCAATCTCACCACGGCGATGCAATCTCACCACGGCGATGCAATCTCACCACGGCGATGCAATCTCACCACGGATATGCAATCTCACCACGGAGATGCAATCTCACCACGGAGATGCAATCTCACCACGGAGATGCAATCTCACCACGGCGATGCAATCTCACCACGGAGATGCAATCTCACTACGGAGATGCAATCTCACCACGGCGATGCAATCTCGCCACGGCGATGCAATCTCACCACGGAGATGCAATCTCGCCACGGAGATGCAATCTCACCACGGAGATGCAATCTCGCCACGGAGATGCAATCTGACCACGGAGATGCAATCTCACCACGGAGATGCAATCTCACCACGGAGATGCAATCTCACCACGGAGATGCAATCTCACCATGGAGATGCACCCTACACCGGTTACTGAATACAAATGAAGGAACTGGTTCTTCACTGGGACCATCAGCTACACCCGAAATAACCAAAACATATGTACACATGTAAAATCTCTTTGTTTGCATGTGAATAAGACAATATTTGGTTATCAAAAAATGCTTGGTCTATCTAAGAAAGGGTTGCCACCTTCTACTGGAGGCCAACACGGAGAATTATTTTTTTTTAAATGCCGTGCTTACCTTCAGCTGCGTGTCTTGGCATCTTCCCTCAGCATCTCTTCTCAATATGGCCACGCGGTGTCACATGGCACCATGTTCTCATGACAATGGGACACTACGCAGCAGCGCATGACGTCACGTAGTGTCCCATTGTCATGGCAACGGACATCACGTGACGCAGATATTTCATGTAACGTTCCCATTGTCATGGCAACGAGGTGCCATTTGACAGCGCGCGGCCACATGCGGCGGGTTCTGTTCTAAGGGGCCGACGCAAAGCAAACATTTTTGGCTTGTGCGCATACCTGAAATTCCCCGGTGTGCGCATGCGCAACTTCCGTTGTGCGCATGCGCTACCTCTGACTTACCCGTTCTGCGCATGCGCAGACAGGGCGGCCCCCTGCTTGGTACCACTGTATCGACGCAAAGCGGGGCGCCGAGAAGTAGGGCCCTGCTGTATGGGTGGTCTAATATAATATATGTACTGTAATAATGACTGTATTAGGTATGGTTGCACAATTATATTTATGAATACATGTCTCTACAATAATAATTAATAATTAACTTTTAATAATGTACAATTAAAATAAATGAAGGAAGAGCACTATAAACAATGAAAATAAATAAGTGTAAACATTTTTTAAGGTATCCATATTATAACAATAATTGCATTAGCTTTAGATGGAGTAATGCATCTTTTACGCATGCATTAATTGTGACAAAGCTTTGTCAATGCGCATGTCCATTGTCTTGGTTAACGCGTCTCTGTTCCATTAAAATCCCCATTAATAGCACTGCTACTTTTATTAGCAGACATCATTTTTGCATCTTAGCTTTGAGGAGAAAGAGAGATTAGGGAGTGATCAACTTAGACCATACTAATTGAGATATATTGAATGAAAAATCCAATCGATAATTGTAAATGGGTGCAAACTATGAACTGAAAGTGAATCAGGAAAAAGAGATGGGTACAATGTGATTATACCCCAAAGAAAATTCACTTAAATGCACACCACTAATTAAAATATAAACTTTTATTAATTTTTACTTAAAACATATATTACCGAGTGTATATATAACTGTGTTTAAAAAGGAATTAAATCAAACAACATATGCACTAGAGTCCCCCTCATGTATAACCACTCCTACTCAGTACATAGTGGTAGGGTGATGGGGGCTAAATGGTGCAATCAGCAGAGGTGGAAACCCACCAAATCAGTGAATAGCACAGATAGTATAATAATAGTGAAAACAGTGGAGAAATAGGTTAACTACTTTGATTACACCACTAGTAGTGTACTTAGTATTTAATATGGTATAACAATGTCAGGGTGCTAGAAGGAAGTTACCAGTAGGTACATAGGTATCACTGGATACCTTGTGACACTGCTCACACTGCACTTGTGAGTGATAGACATGTATATCTTTTAGATTTACAGCAGAGTGATGCAGCCACAGGTGCCACTTGAATCCACACCAGTGAACCCTTAGCACCCCTTGCACAGCCTAAGTACACGTAGACACTAAGTAGAGATCAAGTAAAATTGCCTCCCTGGTAAAATACAGTGAACTATCAGCATATAATGGCTATAAGCACTGACAAGCTGACTGACACTGTATTAAAACAGCTCCATAACGGAGCCTAATGACGACATCACGTGCCCAATGCACGTTTCCCTCCAGCTACGGAGCTTCGTCAGGGACAATTTTGCAATAGAAAGGGAGCAGAGCTTATTTATAGCCCAGCCGTATCCATAGCGACGCTACACACGGTCTGCAATTGCGCATGCGCATATGCGTTTTTTAATCTATTAACGCAGACCAAATCTAAATAGTGGAGGACATAGGTACCATAAACCAGCTTTGAGGATACCCATTAAAATTAAGAATTTTTTTTTACAAATCTGATTTTGGGAACAATTTTTATTAGCGCAAAAGTGACGGTCTTCTGTGGATCTTCCCCATATTGTTTGCATAACATTTGAATTCGCAGCTGCATTCAATCTGAACCCCTTCAGTGTACATCTGCATCGCCCCAAAGGCGGACACTGATGGGGCTCCCCTCTGTACAGGACCAGCATGCTAAGGGTTAACATTTGCTTGTACTTTGTGCAACGTCAACTCCACCCACTGGAATGGTAATGAGCCAAGAGGACAAAGAACTTTAAGTTCACAGCTGCATTCAATCTGAACCCCCTCTGTGTATATCTGCGTCACCCCAAAGGCGGACAGCCTTTGGTGCAGCCGAAGGGCAGCTAAAGGGTGTGAGCCATTTGCTGATGTTTGGTGATGTTAAAGTGTGTCTATTTCAATCTGAAACTCACCAGTCCTTTATCCCCTGTACCCAATTTTCCAACTATCTATCCATGAAATGTCTGTGAATTGACTGTAAAACCTCTTTTTTTTTAATGTAACCATGTATTGTTATAACTCTGTGCCCAGGACATACTTGGAAACGAGAGATAACTCTCAATGTATTACTTCCTGGTAAAACATTTTTATAAATAAATAAAATGCAGTGGTGCTCATTTTGAGATACAATGAATACCTCCTGGCCGATTACGTTTGTTATGCCTGCTACAAAAGCAAGATAAACTTTTGACAAAGGTCACAAATAACAACAATAATGGATGTATTTCGGAGGCACAAAGGGAATTTTTCATTACATTTGGCAAATAGGGGTATTCTATTGCAAATTACTGATTTCCGAATGCTACTGTACATTCTCTCACATTAGGACATTGGTGCAGATCTTGAGGAGCCAGAAATAATAAAAATATCATAATACAATTACAATTCTATTGATCTAAACCATAATATTGCCAGGAAAGTAAACCGCTATTCAGTCATTTGCAAATTAAACCAGAAGACACGCATAAATATAGAAAGGTTAAATGCAAGCTCTCATTGAATTACAGTAAAGTGGTTTGACGGCAACATAAGCTGTATTCTTTTGCCACCTTGTGGATGTTTTATGAACTTAATTTTAATTAATTTTAAAGAAGCAATCCAAGCAGTTTTTAAAAAAAAATTAGAATTGAAGCAGGGGGTCTCCTGAGCTGAACCCCATTGTTTTCTGCTCCGGGAACCCCTGCTTCCAGAGATACTTAGCTCCGTAGGGGGTGCCTGTAGCCACTCCAGGGTTCACTATATGTCTGCTTTTCAAAGTTCCTGGGCCCTGCAGACCAATAGGAAGCCGTTACGTCATCAAGCGCGGCTTCCAATTGGCCCATGTGACAAGGGAGCTGAAAAAAGTGTGAATAAACAGCAGGAGTGAACACTCAAGGCTTTGGGCCTTTTGAAATCAAATGTAAACTGAAATAAACAACAGCTAGGAAAATAAATAAAAATTACGTTTTGTAACTCATGATTTTAGTTTAAGTGGGGTGTCTCCTGGAACATAACCCTGGTTTCCCAGTTTATTGGGGTTTTTTTTTGTTTAGCATCATGGGACACCCGGGCTCAAGTAAAATAAGACTTTAAAAGTTCATTTACTCACAAGTAAGGTAAATCTTAAAGTTTCTGATGATATTCATCCTTCGCCTATACAATATTGTGTTAATTCAACTGTACTACCTCAAGTGGCAAATGGATAGGACGAAAAAGGTGACATGCTCACTGGCTGGTTAATTGCATGTCACTACCAAAATCCCTGACTGCAGCTTAGCCACTGTATGGCATGTGACAGTGGAGTGAATGAAACAGGTTTGGTTCACGAACACATGAAAATACACGTGTGGGTTTTCTAACATTGCCATCCAATATAATGCTTCGTCAGATTGAGTTGTTGTGGGTCACAGATAGGTTAGAGGCCTTCACAAAACCCCAGAAAAAACAAAGACCAATGCACTCCTAATGAAATATATATTATCTGTCACCAGGGCTGCCACCTCACCGGGTCTCCTGCAATTCTCCCTCCAACTGCAGCAAACATGGCTTTGACGCCGCGTTGCCATGACAACGGGACACCACATAACGTCATGTCACGTAGCGTCCCGTTGTCATGGCAACGTGGCGCAGCCATGTTCACTGCAGTTGGAGGGGGAGTTGCAGCAGAATGCCGGGAGGCGGCGCCACACCACAACAAGTAAGGGAATTTATTTTTTTATATATATATATATATTTTATTTTCTCTCCAGGTTGGCCTTCAGTAGAAGGTGGCAACCCTGTCTGTCACAACAACAGAAGTGGACTTTTAGGAATAAGGAAAATAAGCAAAAGCTGATTTCCATAATTGCATTATTCAGTTTTAGCAGAATGGTTCTATTTGGAACTCTGGTACTTTTAAAATTACGAAGAAAATGGTAATGCATTCTGCCATTTTAAGACGAAGGGACCTATTCAACAACTGCAATGTTGTACTGGTCAGATTGCTTGATTTGATACAGCAATATGTAGCAGTCAAATATGTGTAATCTTGCTGTATTGTATCTTTGCCGTTTCTGAAAAACAACATCACACATTCCATGCGAATAAACATTACAGGATCACTCATCACAGCCATCATATAATCGCGGAAGGGGTTAATGAGCACTTTTATTCATTTTCAAATTAGAGATATATGTAACCCCTCCTTACCCGGCTCATAAGGAGTTGTTGCACAAGATTAGTGTAGAAGGTGCAGGTGTTATGCACAGACTCTTTTACCTTGATCTCAGCTTGCTGGTGTCCGGCAGCTGGTTATGTAAGCTTGAGGTATTGTAGATCTCAGATGATAATAAAGGGCGCCAGGGACTTTGTTAACTGGACAAACAGGACATGTTTTATTGAAACAGGACAGGCTTTCACACAGCTTCCCTGGCCTCCAGTCATCTGGACCAGGGAGATACGCATGGCTTGTGTCATCCTATAGGGGCCCTCCAGTGGCAGGAACATACCCCTCATATACTGGATACTAGAAGTTCTGTACAGACACCTGCAAGAGCTAGGTTCAGGGGGCGCCTTCAATCTGGGTTCCCATTTCCCATCATCCTACGCAGAGTCGCTTCTAACCCTTAAAACTAGTAGCCTGCAGTGCCTAGGCGTGGAAGTGCGGTTAGGGCAAATCCAATGTGGTACATGCCACTGGTGAGCCACAGTCCGAGGGCTTCCAGATGGTGAGCAACCATGCACTGTTTCCTAATACCTACTAATACAAAAAGGGTCTGTCCACTTGATAGTGGGCCTTATAAAATAAGAGGACACTATCCCTACTTTCTGCAAAATAATAAAAGGTGACCATACCTTTATACATACAATTACACATATAACAGTGAGACCCCCACCTCTTCTTATCTTGGGATCCCTGTTGGATACAAACATGAGAAATGCTTATCACTCTCCAAAATTACTACTAATAACATAAAAACCCATGGTGCATAGGGAATAAATATACATGAGCACAGAAAACTAGTCAGGATAAGAGTCCTAGCTAGAAAAGAAACCCACAATTGCACTCTATGGGGACAACAATAGGCGAGACAAAATATAAACCCAAGCTAGTAGCCTAAAATGGAATTAGGATCCTCCTGGGATCTAAGGTCAGATTTCCCCTCCCAGTATTTATATCAAATGATGACAAAGAGTCACTGTTTATGTTTGCATGTATGTCTCTATTTATATAGCGCCATTAATGTACATAGCGCTTCACAGCTGTAATACACGTGACAATCTTATAAATAAAAATAATATAAATAACACATAAAGGGGAGAAGTGCTTCATACATAAAAGTACCATTTAAGAAGAGGAGTCCTTGCTCCGGAGCTTGCAATCTAATTGGTTGGTAGGAAGAACGTACAGAGACAGTAGGAGCGCGTTCTGATGAATGCGTCTGCAGGGGGTCAAGGTTTATGTATGCAGTGTTAATTATCAGCCATGGAGCTACTCACATGCTTCCTTAAGCAGGTGTGTTTTGAGGTGGGTCTTAAAGGTGGATAGAGAGGGTGCTAGTCCGATATTAAGGCGAAGGGCCATAGTTACATGGGAGTGGTTTGGATCCTTAAACATACTCCCACTCTTGATGACAGAGTGGGCACCTTCTAGAAGGTGGGCGTGGCTTTAATTTCACTTGGGCTGTTTGACAATAATATATGACAGGGTTGACGAAGTTGAGACATTAGGGGGTCTGGCATAACAACATAACACCATTTAGGATGAAGCCATTTTGTGTGAATATTTCAATCCGCCATCTTGTCTTGTCTTTGTGAGTCTAATTTCTGTGTTTCATTTCTGTATAAACAAATGTGTGAAGCAGAGAAGGAATGTTTTCGCTCTTATTGACTCTTCCTCATCCAATCAGCTTCAAATTGAAAGTGTAAACAGGCTAAAAGTTATGAGAACCCATGAGATAAGCTTAGATTCTTGCAGTAGAATTTATTCTCATAACATATTGCTAGGCGACAGAATAGGCACATCCCATTTAACCCCAGAATGGTTTCTAGCTGACAGGCAGTTATACAATATTATTATGTATTACAAAATGACATCAGCTTTAGTATTGTTATGTATTACAAAATGAGGTAATGTTTAGTGACGTGCAAGCCCCCCCATAAAGGGGTGGAGCTTTAGGATTTAGGGTATAAATATATGGCATATCGTGTTATTATTTAGAGAGCTTTTGTTTTGAAGCTGTCTCCGTTGTGCACTTGACTTGAATAAATTCACGTGTTATTCTGTTTCAAAATAACCTCACACTGTGTTTTTTATTTACGCTTTCGACAGATGGCGCAATCCGAAGTAGGGACTCAATATCATCGGAATCGAGCACCCGGATGAATCACTCCTCCATCACTCAAACCTGAGCTCACATATGAATCAAGGTAAGGCTACCTGCATTTCTTAGACAAACAGCCTGATTAAATAGTTTTGAGTGGTGCGGGGAGCTGATTTTTGAACGGTGTCTTATCTGATGTGACGAGTAAGAATCCCTAGCAGTTTCACGTGAATTTATTGTTCTCTGTTCCTGTGTTCATTTTGGAGTGTAGGAGTTGTTGGGAGTTGTTGGGGGCTAAGGTAAGAGTCCCGTTAAAGGTTTTGGTGTTTTGGTGATGAAAGTGAGTGTTTTTGTGCTTAAAGGGATTGTTTTCAGATCGTCCTGGGTTGTGATAAATATTTTTGTTGTCGGAGCAGGACGGGTCCCTGATTGTACATTTGCTCTGTTTTGTCATTTACATACCAAGTGAGTTCATGGATATCTGTTTAGAAGGTCTTATCTGTATCCATGTTATAAAAGTATAAGGTTTATCAGGACTGGGTTGGACCCGCTGAAGTGATTCAAGTTTTTCTTTGGTATAGTTATGGTGAGAAAATGTGATTGGGGAACAGTCTCGTGACAGGTCCTTATCTGCATATTTACACTATTCAGAACAATAACATGCCAAAAGAGTTGTACGTAATCAGCTTGCGTTGATTATTGTAACGCTAAATTGTACAGGTCAATTAACAGTTGATTTCTGTAACCGAAGAAATATTGTACAGGTCAATTAAATTTGATTTCTGTAACAGGGGAATAATGGGAAACCAAAAATTCTCAAAGGATTGTGTGTCTGCAGACGAAAATAATGAAGAATGAATACAGAGAACGAAAAGAGACAATATAAATATTTTGTTGGCCAGTGAATGGCACTGTTTGTACTATTATCAACTAATTGCGCAGATGTTTAAATGAAAGAGGGGTCTTTTTCTGTGGGATTGATAAGCTCAGGGAGCGCCGTCTCGTGTGTTTTTGAATCCCACAGGGAAACATACCTTACGTTAATATGGGACAAAAGAATTATGTTGAGGGACAGAAGGGTCCCGCTGCATTAATTTTTACCATTGCCAGGACAGAAGTTAATATAATAACAAGTGAAAAAGAAAGTGAATAGGAAAGAAATAGCAAGTGAATTTGCCGATAGATAATTAAGGCATATGTGGTGTTGAGGAAGTAGAGGGTTATTTTTATGAAAAGTTTATATGCAGAAATTGGGATACAATTAGAGACTGTGTGTATATTGTTTGGAAGGGACAGAAATTGTTTGGAAGGGACATAAAGTGTTATAAGTGTAAAAAGGTAGGACATGTTGCCAGTAATTGCAGAGCAGCCCTAAGAGAGAGAGTAGAAGAAAAAGAATAGAATTGAAAAGATTTGTTCGTACTGGCCACACGAATAGGTCTTTTGAACCAGAAAATATTCTTTTTCCTTCTGTTCTAATGGCAACTAGAAAGTGAATAAAAGCAGGTTATTTATATGAGAAGCTGATTCGCTGTGTAGGAGAGAAGTTTGTGTCTATGTTCTTTGAGTGTCTGTATTGTGTGTGTTCTGTATTGTGTGTAACCAGTAAAAACACATGGAATATGTTGTGTTTAAAAATGTGGGTAAAAGCTCATAAGCATTGTTTGAAGTATATATTGTATTGTATGTTTTCATGTATAGAACGCCATTAATAGGCTCAGCGCTTCACAGGAGTGGTGCATGTCGTAATCATATAGTTATCAAATGGTAAAGGTAAGAGGTCATAGAATAAGTGATCCAGACATAAAAGTAAAAGTTGAGCAAAGAGAAGTCACTGCTCTGAGGAGCTTACAATCTACTTGGTAGGTAGGGAGAGCATACAGAAACAGTAGGACTTGATTAGAAGCCAGGAGAGGAATTTCAGGAGGGGAAACGCAGAATCAGAGTTTAAAGAGTAGAGTGATTCTCGCAGCAGCGTTTGGGATAGATAGTAGGGAAGACAGGTGAAAGTCAGGAAGCTGGGATAGCAGGGGATTACAGTAATCAAGAGGGGAGAGAATGAGGGTCTGAATCAGAGTTTTAATAGTTGAGCAACAGAGGAACAGGTGTATCTTTGTGATATTGTGGAGGAAAAAGCGACAGTTATAGAAATGTTTTGAATGAAAGAGGAGAATATGAGAGAGGAGTTGAGGGAGTAACCCCTAAGCAGCGTGCTTGAGCTACTGCATGGAAGATTCAAGAGTAATGTGGAAGGAGATAATAGGGTCAGGTTTGGGAGGAAGTATGAGGAACTCTGTTTTTGCCATGTTTAATTTAAGGCGAAAGAGGATCTTCCAGGATGAGATAACAGAGAGACATTCAGAAACTTAGGTTTGTATGGCAGGTGTAAGGTCAGGGGTTGAAAAGTAAATGAGGGTGTTGTCAGCATAGTGGTGATATTTAAACCTAAGAGATGTTATTAGGTCACCTAGAGAGAGTGTGTACAGAGAAAAGAGAAGAGTGTGGTCCACAGAGGCAAATGCTTCAGAGAGGTGGAGTAATAGGAGCAGAGTGTGATGACCTCTGTCTTGGGCAGCATGTAATTCATGAGTTATTTTAGTGAGAATTGTCTCCGTGGAGGGAGCAGTGCAGATGTCAGATTGTAGAGGGTTAAGGAGAGAATGGGTGTGAGAAAATGGAGCAAGCAGGAGAATGCAAGACAAGTTCAGTAGTTAGAAAGAGAGGTAGGGTCAAGCTTGCTATTTTTGAGTCATGGTATAACTATTACATGTTTGAAGGAGAATGGAAATGTAGCAGATTAGAGGGAGAAGAGGAGATCAACAGTGATGGTGACACTCTTTTGAGACAGTGGAAAAAGAGTCAAGGAAAGCAGGTAGAGAGTTGGAAGCAAAGTAGGATAGGAGGAAAAAGAGGGAATGTTCTGGTGTATGGATTCAACCTCTTTCTTAAAAATAGTCAGCAAAAGTCCTGAGGTGAGATGAAGGAAGAATTTGTGTGGGGTAGTCTTATGAGTGTTGATTAATGGAAAGAAATAGGTTTGTGTAGCTTGAGAAAGGACAGAATTGCAACAGGATAGCATAAATTTGTAGTGAATTAAATCAGTGAAACTATGAAAGTTCATACAGAAGGCATTAAAGAGAACTGAGTGGAGGGAGATAGCATGAGCGTGTGGCGTTATTTGTGTTTTAAGAAGTTATATGAACCTCAGCTATATAAAGGCCCGTTGGTTAATTTTTGAAAGGTCATAAAAAATGTAGTTCTTAGGGCTCTGGATAAAGCTCCATGTATTTAAACTTTAAGCAAAAGTTCCAATCCAATAATAATTATTTTTAGGAGGAAGCGGTGGTGTGTCATTATCTTATCTTTTCAGGGTCAATTGGCGAAACGCCCAGAAACAAAATGGCTCTTTGCCCGGAAACAAGTCTTATAGAAAATATTTTTTCTTTAGTCAGATGAATATGCAGAGTGTCTTTAAAATGATAAAGCTGACCGTGTGCTCAGCAGTGTGCAAAGAGATTATATAAAGCAAGACATTAGTGTGAAGTCTTATACAAAATAATTTGTCTATTAACTGAATATGTGATATATTTTATAATTTTTAACCATTTATTTTTCCATTGGTGTTCTATTTTATTATAAGAAGTAGTTATTGTTAAAATATTTTTAGAATGTTTTGCCAAAGTGGTGCATTTGGAGTCACCTCTCGTTTTTGGATATGTTCTAGGTATAGAGTTAAAGGACAGGTGATATATAGTGGCAAATACAGTTACATAAGTGAGCAGGGTATATATTATATGCAAGGCATTTCACATTTTAGCAGAATAGTTACAATGGAGTGTTTGGGGTGGAGGCCTGACTGGAATTGGCTAGGGGTATTTGTCTTAGTATAGTAATTGTTTAATTGGGAGTGAACACATTTTTGTCCATGACTTTGGATAGTAGTGTATTGCAATGTATGACTTTATATATATATAGCGTCAAAAATGTTCTCAGCACTTCATAAAGAATACAGTAGAGGGAATTATGATAGAATAGTAAGTGCAGCAAAATCAGACAATAGGAAAGGAAATCCCTGCCCTTAAGAGCTTACAATCTAAGGTTTGAGGGGAATTTACAGAGATAGCAGGTGAGGGAATAAGTGCTGTAGATGGCAGTGCTTGGCCACAATGGGTGTGGTAGGAGTGACTGTGTGTGAAATAATAGCCATGAGTGCAGGCTATTGGGATGTTTAATTTGTGGGGCAAGTTTTAAGGTTAGTTAGTATTTTATGAAAAGGTTGATACCATTTGCATCGGAGGAGATGATAGTGAGGCATGAATGAGAGCAAGTGTGTATTGGGAGAAGAGATATTGGTCTGTAGTTTGAGACAGTGTTTTTGTCCCCACTTTTGAAGATTGGGACAGCTCTGGTAGTTTTCCAGGTCTTAGGGATATGGCCTGTAGACAGGATAGAGTTGATTATGGAAGCAATTGGTTTGACAATGACTGAGGCCCAAAGCCTTAGGAACTTAGATTGTAGTACAGTAAAGTCCACATTAGCTGCTTAGTTTTAAATATGAGGAGCATTAATAGGAGATACCTCTGTCTATATGTGGATGCTAAGACAGGAGTAAACACATTGATACAAGAATTTAGTCCTAGGTATAAATGATCTCCCTATGAGACACTTATGGGATGACTTATGACTATCAGTAGTTCAAAGGAACAAATTAAGGACCATCTATTGGTAATAAAACAATTAATAAGTATTGTATGCCACTAATATATTTTTTGAGTCTCTCTAGGCATAAGGTATGATAAAAGTGCACCTACACGAGACGGAGTTAAAGGTCAAGTAGTTCCTAAACAAGCATGCTCTTCATCCCAGATGAAAGGGCCCGTACTAACCACCAATACAGCAATTGAAGTGGCAGAGTTCTTTTCCTGGACCCAAAGTACAGTAAAGCTCGTTCCAGTTCCACCAAACGTTCCAGCGACATCAAAGACCAAAGTCACCTAAAGCACAGCCGCATCAAGTTAACGTCTTGCCGAGTCAAAACTCTAACCGTTAACCAACGAGGAAAATAAGATACCAGGCAGAGGCCTGGTCTTATCAGGAACATTTCATTTTTTCAAAGACTCAAAACATTCTATTTTTTAGAGACTCAATATTCCTGATTTCTATCAGAACATTTCATTTTTCAGAGACTCAATATTTTTATTTTTTAGAGTGTGTTTAAGTTAGAAATTTAAGGTGTATGTAGAAATGAGCCTTGATGGGAGGATTGTTTTCCTGGAAGTGAGGCTTGTGAAAACTCTTGTATGTGTTTTGGCAGTACTCATCACTCTCTATGTATGTGTCATATGCAGCAAAACTTTGATCCAGAAGTGTGTTGCACCTCCAACGAGAGGAGGGGGTCACCCAGGGGGTGTGTCAGCCACAAGGAAAGGATCATAAGTCAGCCATGTTGACCATCGCAGACATTGTCTGTTCTGATATTCAGAGTGAATGATGTATACAATGCGTGCAGGGGTGAGGATCATGCATTTCGCTTCCACAGATACCAAACCCCTTCAATTCTCAGTAATAGCTGAAAATATATGATGATAGAGATATATGCCATATCCTTTATCTAGCAACTGCATACCCAAAGAAAGGTTGCTTGCATAAAATAAGGTTTTTAGTATTATGTGTATAATTTCTGTATTTTCCCATTTTTTAAGGGAACCTCTTTAAAGGGTGTATCACACACTAGGAACAAGAATCAATTTATGGGTCAAGTGTCTCCACCAACCAATGAAACCTGTGTAAAAATGTATGTTCAGTCAGATAACAATTTACAGGAAGGATGTGGCCTTAATTTTGCAGTTTTTAATTTCATCATTAAACCAAGAACAGGTTTAGATCAGGCTTATGGCCTTACAAAATAGAATGGTTTTAGATTATATTTTAGCATCAAAAGGAGGTGTATATGCCCTAATTAAAGAACAATGTTGTGTTTTCATCCAAGATCAGAGTGGCAAGGTACAACATGAGTTAGATAAGATAGGAGAAATTCAAGAAAGACTTAGGAAGGAAGGTGACACAGACTGGGACCCTTTGGGGCTGACTGGATTGGTGGGATCACTAGGAGCGAAATTTTTGAATGTGTATGATTGTGATACTCGTTGTCTTCTATGTTTGTGTTACGTTTGTCAAAGGCATGATCCACAAATATGCAACCCCCTCTGCAGACATGATGCCATTGTTTGCAGAACCAATCTACAGCAGTCCCTTGAAGAAAGAAGATGCCAAGTACAATGTTCTAACTCTGGAAAAGAATTTGGCTATAACGCCATACGAGACTATGACTACATTTGGCAGGCACCCTCGTGCACTGTCCTATACCCTCAAGCAGCATTATGAAATGATGGAGCACCCTTGTGCCTCCCAACGTGTTTCTGGACTAAAATCATACCAATAATTCTCAAAAAACAATGTTTTAAAGAATCAGAGGGGGGACTGACGAAGTTGAGACATTAGGGGGTCTGGCATAACAACATAACACCATTTAGGATGAAGCCATTTTGTGTGAATATTTCAATCCGCCATCTTGTCTTGTCTTTGTGAGTCTAATTTCTGTGTTTCATTTCTGTATAAACAAATGTGTGAAGCAGAGAAGGAATGTTTTCGCTCTTATTGACTCTTCCTCATCCAATCAGCTTCAAATTGAAAGTGTAAACAGGCTAAAAGTTATGAGAACCCATGAGATAAGCTTAGATTCTTGCAGTAGAATTTATTCTCATAACATATTGCTAGGCGACAGAATAGGCACATCCCATTTAACCCCAGAATGGTTTCTAGCTGACAGGCAGTTATACAATATTATTATGTATTACAAAATGACATCAGCTTTAGTATTGTTATGTATTACAAAATGAGGTAATGTTTAGTGACGTGCAAGCCCCCCCATAAAGGGGTGGAGCTTTAGGATTTAGGGTATAAATATATGGCATATCGTGTTATTATTTAGAGAGCTTTTGTTTTGAAGCTGTCTCCGTTGTGCACTTGACTTGAATAAATTCACGTGTTATTCTGTTTCAAAATAACCTCACACTGTGTTTTTTATTTACGCTTTCGACAGGGTACTACTTATATATCAACAGTAGATAAAGCACGCCACGTGGAGGTGATGTATCCCATAGAATTATGGATGTATGGAATTGCCCTTTACAAATGTGTGTATATATACACAGATGTAGAAAGCATTACTGTCCTTGTGGCTGCGGAAAACCGGGGCCCAATTGCGGCCACAAGGATAGTAAAGTTCCAGGGCTTGGCAAAACCCTGGATCATGAAGGCCCATATAAAAATAAAAAGTAATGGCGCTCCGGTGGTCTTCAAAAGGAACTATGACTTTATTGTACAGAGATCGACGTTTTGGTCCGCTTGCGAACCTTTATCAAGAGAAAGTGGATAAGCAGAGTGTGCTATACTATATACAGTGTGACAAACGCCCCTCTTTTGTAGTGCTGACGTCTGTCTGGGTTCTTCCCGACACAGTCTTCTAGGGTTATTTAATACAAAAAACAGGATCATGCAAAGTATTAAGCTGCTTAACTCAGGCTTCTGCCTGCTTTATTTTCATCCAAGTAAGGTACTGCAGCTTTAACATGTGTAGGTTAGAGGTACTCAGATACTTTCATTCAGCAGTTCACTCATTTCATTGTTACAGTATTTCCCACACTGTTATTTCAAGTAAAAAGAAACCAAATTATATAAACAAAATCCTATCCCTTTCAGGGATCTAACTACACATAGAATCAGTCTCTCTAACAGCTGCTGGCCAACTAACCTGGTTCCCCAGCTTAAAACAATGCTCTCTCATTTAGGGTCACTTAGATACAGCACAGTCTTTTAGCAACAGCAGTAAACATTTGTTTGGTCTTATCTGTTCGTGGTGGGAACTCGGTCCCGTGTCCAGGCAAATCCTCTGGTACTGTGATACGTGGAGGGGCCGTCAACCCCGATACTGGATGCAGGGGAGCAGCGATACCCCCAGCCTCCAGGCTCCAAGGAGAGAGAGAGAGAAATGCAAAACCTCTCTGCTCTAAATACCTGTGCATGTGATTAGAAGAGCAGGTGAGGGAGAACTAGAGCCATTGTAATCTGTGGTCTGGATTTTCCATCCAGCTGCCTGAGGTAATGGGAAGCTGTGGAACGGATCATTTGTAACTATTCCTGCACTTTCTGCTCTAAAATGGGGCAGAAAGCTGCCTAACATCTTTGGACTATGTCACAACAGGCATACCCCGCATTAACGTACGCAATGGGACCGGAGCATGTATGTAAAGCGAAAATGTACTTAAAGTGAAGCACTACTTTTTTAACACTTAGTGATGCATGTACTGTTCTGCAATCGTCATATACATGCATAACTGATGTAAATAACACATTTGTAACAGGCTCTATAGTCTCCCCGCTTGCGCACAGCTTCGGTACAGGTAGGGAGCCGGTATTGCTGTTCAGGACGTGCTGACAGGCGCATGCGCGAGCTGCCATTTGCCTATTGAGCGAGATGTACTTACTCGCGAGTGTACTTAAAGTGAGTGTCCTTAAAACGGGGTATGCCTGTATAACCTCTCAGGGTGCCAAAAGAAAAAAGGGCGCCAAGCAACTGTAACTCCATTGCTGCAAAGTATTGACAGCATGGCCATAAATTGACAGTGTGTGTCATAAAGTAAAAAGACTAATATAAATAAATATCAATAAAAACAAAAAACAACATCATAATAGAGGTACGAAACACACACACACAGTGAAAAATATTAAAAACACATGTTATTATAGAAATAATAATAAACGTAAATGCTGAAAATACTGTACATAAAAGTCATATATATTAATAAATCAATAAGTTCCACATCCTGATATGGAAAAAATCAGTAAATTTCGTCAAGGGGTATGTTCGAATCTGAAGAAGTACTGTAGTAACTACGAAACGCGTAGGATCTACAGTACTATTTTTTGGTGTTCTCCGTTCTTGTTTCATTCCATATATCACCTGGATGAGAGTGCGCACCTGACATTCCTGCTGTTATTTATGAAATTCAGCCACGATAGACAGCTAAGTGTTGCTTGGCAAGGGTAGCTATGCTCCTTAACTGAACTACAAAAGTGTAAATTTCTATGGTCCAAGAGAACAGATAGAATACAACTTAATTGACCAGACTCAGTCATAAGAAACTAAATTCACACATTCGCTATCAATAATGTAATTGTATAGGATGCAACGCACACAGAAATACAGAGTGCTATGATGCTGTGTGTATATCAAAACAAATTCAGCCTACGTATAGTCACTACGAACAGTCAGAGTGCCTAGTCTATCATAATTCTCTCTCTCTTTCTCCCACTTCCCCCCCCCCCCCCCGAGAAGATGACATCTAAGAGTAGCATCAGAGAGATACTACAAGCCTCTAGGGTTGGGCAATATAACGGTAGTAAGTAGTACCACAATAAAAAAAATCTGGCAATTTGCCGACATGAGAGATTTATTATAGCGGTATTACTTGGTGCTGGCGTCTATGGTCAGAGGTGCAGCTTTGAAGCTGCCGCACTGTGAAGTCTCTCACTGCTTCTCTCTCCCTGAGTCCTCCCTCCCTTCATGCTTCTGAAAGCAAACCCAGAGGGAAAGGGGAGGAGCTACGAGCAGCACGGGGAGTGCGTGAGAGCAGACGGCAGCAATAAAAAGGTAGTAACTCCTCTCCTCACCTACCTTCTGTTAACCACTCTACCCCAACTTCAAGGCACTTATTGTATTTAGATTTTACTAGAACACGTTCAGACTTTTTGTAATTAAATATTTATTGTGATACATATCTTTATCACAATAAATCTATTGATATCGTTATCATTTGAGTTTTTTGTTATCGTCCAACCATACGATCCACCAGCATAAACTAATAAATAGGGAGAAACACCTGGAAACATCTGGATACCATCAAGAAACTAGTTCTCCCTCCATGCTGGACCTTCTGATGACGCCACTGAACGACACGATGGGTGCACGTTTCGTGTACCAATGTTATCTTAAGGATCCACATATAGGCCCAGATACATAAAGCATGCTGTAACAGGGACTTATACCTGCTTAAAAAAAGCCTCTAGTGGTCTGAGAAATCCAGTCCATTAACCAGCTCCACCTGGGTAATCAGACAAGGGTTAAAAAAAAAAAAACCTGCTGGGCACAGACCAAGAGACTCCTGAGCGCAGTCCCTACTGTGCTGCTTAGGGAGATGAAGTCTTTTCCTGGACAAAGAGGACCCAAGAACCTGCCAGAGGCTGGCCCTCAGACACCCACCTAGACTCAGAGACTGCCACAAAGAGTCCCTGCATACACGTACCTCTTGGCACTTTGGGGCGATAGGTGGGTAAGGGGCTTTCCCCCCCAGCCTTGCAGATAGGGACTGAGGAAGTAAGTCAGCCCTTACAAGGGATAGGTGTTTGTTTCTTTTGTATGTATTGTGACAAACGGCTTACTCCGGGGCTCCGTCGTTTGTCCGGGACTGTTTAGAACACGGTCTTTTAGGGTAGGTTAAATGATGAGGCGTCACGTACTGTTCCTTTAAACAGGCTATGCCTGGTTTATTCAGTCCCAGGCACTGAGACTGCCACAGTGCATACAACAGAAAACAGATCAAAACAAAAGCTGCTCACCTGAGCGATAACTTAACTTAGATATCCCTGACTCAGGGTTGGAAGTGGCTTTTTCACTTCCAACAACAAAACACGGTACTTTTGCAGTCTTACACAAATGAACAGAAAGATTGAACCTGTTTGGGGAAGAGGCTTCTCCCTTCTGTAGTTCAGCAGCCTTCCAGCCTTCTGGCTCTTGTGGGGAGACCCGAGCAAACAGGAAATCAGTCTTTCATACCTGATTCCTAATTAGCATGACAGGTGACAGAAATCAGGCAGCAGACAAACTCTGGTCTGCATCTCTCATCCCTCAGTTCCAGCGCTTGCCAAACTGTGGGATGGAGTGTATGTATTATAAGGCTGCACTCCCAGGCCAAACAGGATAGAAACTGTCTAGTATCCTGGGAGCCCTATATACGGAATTTATTACCATCCCCTGGTTTCTGTCACATATCCTCCCCCCCAGCTCAGACCTCGAGGGATGAGCGACCATGGATATTAGGGAGTGCATCCTTGACAACCCGTCAGCATTGCCATGTTTGTGCCCTGACCTGTGTTCCACAGAAAATTTAAAGGGTTGTAGGCTTAGGAACCACCTGGTCACTCTAGCATTCTTTTCCCTGTTTTGACACATCCAGGTAAGGGGTGCATGATCTGTGACCAACCGGAATTTTCTCCCCAACAGGTAGTATTTGAGCGTCTCTACAGCCCACTTTATTGCGAGACACTCTTTCTCTACTATGGAGTAATTTTTTCTCTTGGGGATTTAGTTTCCTACTTAAATAAAGGATGGGGTGCTCCTCACCTTGAGACTCCTGGGAGAGTACCGCCCCCAGCCCTACCTCAGATGCGTCGGTTTGGACTACGAACTCTTTGGAGAAGTCAGGTGTGACCAACACTGGTTGGGCACAGAGAGCTTCTTTCAGGCTTCTAAAGGCCTGTTCGGTTTCGGGGGACCACTTTACCATTAGCGGTCCTCTTGCTTTTGTGAGGTCAGTTAGTGGGGTTGCCTTAGTTGCAAAATTGGGAATAAACCTTCTATAGTACCCAATTAACCCCAAAAAGGTCCTTACTTGTTTTTTTGTAACTGGCCTTGGCCAATTTTGTATCGCCTCCACTTTGAGTGTTTGGGGTTTGAGTAAACCTCTGCCAATAGAATATCCCAGATACTTGGCCTCCTCCAGACCAATAGTGCATTTAGCGGGGTTAGCAGTTAGTCCAGCAGACCGGACTGCATCAAGCACAGCTTGGACCTTTGGAAGGTGGGATTGCCAATCTTCACTATGGATTACCACATCATCCAGGTAGGCGGCAGCATACCGAGCATGTGGTTTTAAAATTTTATCCATCATTCTTTGGAATGTGGCGGGAGCTCCATGTAAGCCAAAAGGCAACACCTTATACTGAAAGAGGCCGTCTGGGGTTGAGAAGGCTGTCTTTTCTTTTGCCCTTTCTGTGAGGGGAACCTGCCAGTACCCTTTTGTTAGGTCTAGGGTTGTGAGATATCGGGCTTTGCCCAGTCTCTCTACAAGTTCATCTACCCTGGGCATAGGATAAGTATCAAATTTTGACACCGCGTTTAGTTTCCGGTAGTCATTACAAAACCTTGTTGTACCATCTGGCTTTGGGACTAAGACTATAGGGCTGTTCCACCCACTTTGGGATTCCTCAATTACACCTAGTTTTAGCATTTTTTTAACCTCTAAACTTATAGCCTTTCTTTTGGCCTCTGGGATTCGGTACGGTTTAAGGTTAACTCGAACCCCCGGTTCAGAGACTAGGTCATGTTCAATTACGCTAGTTCTACCTGGCCGTATAGAGAAGATTTCTTTGTTTCGTCTCACTAAATTCTGAACCTCTCGTTTCTGATGAACAGACAGGGTTTCAGCTATGCTAACCTCTGGGTCAGTTTCTTGATTCTCTGACGGACCTGGGGGTACTAGGGTTAACAAGACTTCTCTATCTTTCCAGGGCTTGAGTAGGTTTATATGGTAAATTTGCTCAGGTTTCCTCCTACCTGGCTGTCTTACCTTATAATTTACTTCTCCCACTCTTTCCAAGACCTCATATGGCCCATGCCATTTAGCAAGGAATTTACTCTCCACGGTGGGAACCAGAACTAGTACCCTATCACCTGGAAAAAAAATTCTGACCCTAGCACCCTTATTATACGTATTCCTCTGTGCTTCTTGAGCTTTCTCCATGTGTTCCCTCACTATGGGTAGGACTGCAGCAATGCGGTCCTGCATCTGGGCAACATGCTCTATTACACTTCTGTAAGGGGTAACCTCGTGTTCCCAAGTCTCTTTGGCTATATCCAGTAAGCCCCTTGGGTGTCGGCCATACAATAGTTCAAACGGGGAGAAGCCTGTGGATGATTGGGGAACTTCCCTAATGGCAAATAACAGGTACGGTAACAAACAATCCCAGTTTTTCCCATCTTTATCAACCGCCCGCCGTAACATGCTCTTTAAGGTTTTATTGAACCTTTCCACTAAACCATCTGTTTGTGGATGATAGACTGAGGTTCTGAGATGCTTGATTTTTAGGAGTTTACATAGCTCTTTTGTTACTTGGGACATAAATGGTGTTCCCTGGTCAGATAGAATCTCTTTAGGAATCCCGACCCGGGAAAACAGAACTACTAACTCTTTTGCTATGTTTTTAGCAGAGGTGCTACGTAGGGGAACTGCCTCCGGATATCGGGTGGCATAATCTAATATTACCAATATATGCTGATGTCCCCTAGCAGACTTTATTAGGGGTCCTACTAGATCCATAGCAATCCGGTCAAATGGTACCTCTATTATGGGAAGGGGTACCAATGGGCTGCGGTACGCCTTGAACGGGGCGGTGATCTGACATTCTGGGCATGAGGAACAATAATTCGTAATTTCTGCCAGAACCCCAGGCCAATAGAAGCTTCGGAGAACCTTTTCTTTTGTCTTTTCCACCCCTAGGTGTCCCCCCAATGGATGACTATGTGCGAGGTGTAATACTACATTACGGAATGTCCGTGGTACCAACAATTGTTTAGTTGTAACTGATTTCCTTTTATCAACCCGATATACTAGGTCGTTCTCTACCTCGAAGTAGGGGTAAGCAAGTGACCTATCTGGTTGGCCAGGAGTACTATTCTGGTCCCGTATATTTCCCCTTGCTACCGCTAATGTGGGGTCCTCCCACTGGGCCTTCTTAAAACTCCCAGGACTGACCTCTAGGTCAGCGAGGGTCTTATCCGGTTCTGGGGTGGTAAGTGTCTGCTCAACATCTTGATTTGGGGTATTCCCTACCAAAGTAGTGATGGGGAAGGGAATTTTACAGCACTCCTCCTTTTCCCCCTTCTTATTTGGGCCCTCGTCAACCTCCATTTCTGAAAAAGGGAAAGGATTTGTTTCTTCTAATACTTCGTTATGGTCCGCTATTGAACTCTGGGCGCTATTCTGAGCGGGGGACCACATTTTTAGAAAATGGGGAAAGTCGGTCCCTATTAACACATCATGTGCCAGTTTGGGTACAATACCCACCTTGAAATCTAAAGAACCAAACTCTGTTTCAAAAAAAACATCAACAGTGGAATATTCATGATTATCCCCATGTATACAACAAATTGCCACTCTTTGCGAACTACTGTTGCTGGTGCTGCGTGAAGGTGGTCGCCGCTCTTCAGCGCCCCTTAACCCCGGTACCCTTTTACCGTCTCTGGAAGAGTCCTGGAACCTCGGGTAGTGGGGTTGCTCCACGACTGCGGGTTGCGGGTGCTCTTCTGCTGCATTGTACCTTTCTACGAGGGCCACAAGCTCATCCGCATTGTGGGGGTCACTCCGACTGACCCAACGGCGTAAGGCAGAGGGAAGTTTCCTCAAGAACTGGTCCATGACCAACCGTTCCACGATGTGGCTGGCTGAGTTGATCTCGGGTTGTAGCCACTTCCGGGCGAGGTGGATGAGGTCATACATCTGGCTTTGGGTGGCTTTATCCATCGTGAAGGACCATGCGTGAAACCTTTGGGCGCGAACAGCCGTGGTTACGCCGAGGCGGGCGAGGATCTCGAACTTCAATTTTGCATAGACGTTAGCTTCGGCTGGCTCTAGATCAAAGTAAGCCTTCTGGGGTTCGCCGCTTAGGAAGGGTGCGATTAGACCAGCCCACTCAGCTTCTGGCCATCCCTCTCTCTGTGCCGTGCGTTCAAACGTGAGAAGATAGGCTTCCACATCATCCGAGGGTCCCATCTTCTGAAGGTAGTGGCTTGCCCTGGTCATTTTCGGAACTGGGGCTGCCGCTGCCAGTGGAAGGTTACTGATAGTCCCCCTCAGGATCTCGAGTTCCTGCTGTAAGCCCTGAGCGAACCGCTGTTGCTCCTCTCTCAGCAAGCGGTTTGTCTCTTGCTGGTTTGCATTCGCGTTTTGCAGTGCTTCATTCGTCTGTTGCTGGTTTGCATTCGCCTGTTGCTGGTTTGCATTCGCCTGTTGCTGGTTTGCATTAATCTCTTGCTGGGCTATTAGCAGCTGTTGCTGGGCTGCATTCGTCTGCTGCTGGTTTGCATTAGTTTCTTGCTGGGCTATTAACAGCTGTTGCTGGATTTCATTCGCGTCTTTCTGGGCAGCGACATTGCGTACCAGCGCACCCACCACGTCTTCCATCTTGTTTGCAGAGGATGAAAAAAAACTTTTTTTTTTTTTTTTTTTTTCAAAGTTCTTCAACCCGCAGACCCCCTAGTGCTCTGCCCGCATTCTCCACCATATGTGACAAACGGCTTACTCCGGGGCTCCGTCGTTTGTCCGGGACTGTTTAGAACACGGTCTTTTAGGGTAGGTTAAATGATGAGGCGTCACGTACTGTTCCTTTAAACAGGCTATGCCTGGTTTATTCAGTCCCAGGCACTGAGACTGCCACAGTGCATACAACAGAAAACAGATCAAAACAAAAGCTGCTCACCTGAGCGATAACTTAACTTAGATATCCCTGACTCAGGGTTGGAAGTGGCTTTTTCACTTCCAACAACAAAACACGGTACTTTTGCAGTCTTACACAAATGAACAGAAAGATTGAACCTGTTTGGGGAAGAGGCTTCTCCCCTCTGTAGTTCAGCAGCCTTCCAGCCTCCTGGCTCTTGTGGGAGACCCGAGCAAACAGGAAATCAGTCTTTCATACCTGATTCCTAATTAGCATGACAGGTGACAGAAATCAGGCAGCAGACAAACTCTGGTCTGGATCTCTCATCCCTCAGTTCCAGCGCTTGCCAAACTGTGGGATGGAGTGTATGTATTATAAGGCTGCACTCCCAGGCCAAACAGGATAGAAACTGTCTAGTATCCTGGGAGCCCTATATACGGAATTTATTACCATCCCCTGGTTTCTGTCACAGTATGTATTTATATAGCGCCATTAATGTACATAGCGCTTCAGAGTAGGATAACTCCTGTTTAAAGTGACAGGCTAAATAACGCCATGTTTAATTTCCCTCAAAATCGGTCTCCCTGAGTATACCTCTGCACAGGTCCCTTACAGATGCCAAGCTTTAACATGCCTTTACTTCCATTCAAATGAATGTGAATAAAGGCGGGCTTAATCTTGGCACCCTTTTGTGGATCCGGGCCATTGTGTGTTCTCTTTATTCAAAAATGTTTATTAAACTGGAGTCTCCATACAAAACTACAGTAGCTTTGTAACTAATCAGAAGACTGTAGTCTGGTCTGCACAGACAGCAACATATTTTACCAAATACATTACCACATAAATGATGTTTGTTATAGTTACACGTGCCCTTTGGAAAATATAGTACCAGTCATTCACAGTGAACAGCATGTTGTGTTTTTTCTTTAATTTAACAGTTAGCATTTAACATTTTTAATTTCAAAAGCATATTTTATCTTTTAGATTTATTTACAGAGACCATGACGGGGATATGGTTAATGACATTTGACTTGCAGTATGTCATAAGAGCATACCTCAATTATTTTTGCCTCAAGGATGCTATAGTGGAAAGACCTCCTGTCCTTCAAAAGTAAGTCATTGATGTTTACATATTTAGTATCACACCCAAATAAAACTACATTTCCAAAATAAGGTCAAATATTCCCAATGGCTGAAAAGCGGCTGATATATGTCCTTGAGCTATTCTTGTTACTTGGAGGTGGAATACTGTCTGTACAGGATCTATGAATAGTGCAAAATGATCATAAAACTACTATCAGATGCCAGGTATAGAGTACATAGGCTATTCTCAATAGCCCTATAATTTCCAACATGAGCAAAACTGAAATCAGCTTATGGTGAAATCTTAATTTAATTATTTTTAGAACTGATTTTTTTAATGAAATATATAAGAAAGCAAGGCTTTTCTTTTTTTCTTTAAATGAAAAAAACCACCCTGAAAAACCTTTATCAAAACATCTATATATTTAAAAGTCAGATGTAGGTGAGGTTTAAAATGTGTGCAAAGTGATCTTCAAAACTACTTTGTTTAGTAATTTCCAACTACAGACTAACAAAAAGAGATTCAGACTTACCTCATGTTCCCTGCCATAAGAAGACACAGATTGTAGATATGTGAAAAGATGAAGAGGAAAAGAATAGTGCTGAAAAACATAGTCATCCACGAACCATGGTCATCTCTAAACATTTTCAGCCGAAGTAAACGACCTACAATAAAGACATTGTTTCCTATTACATCACATGCCATACATTGTACAAAATGATAAATATATATATTTTTTAAAGTTTCTCTCTTTTTTTCAGTTAGTAACGGAGTGTGACAAACATTCCCATTAATCCACAAGGTATTACGGATATTCGTATCAGATTATTGAATATTAAATTTTACATAATTTTTTTATAATTAAAGCATAGTTACATACATGTTCGTTTAAAGCTGGATACAAGCATGTTATGCAACCTTAGGCCTCGGCCATGGTAAGCGCTTACTCGCTGAACCGTGCTGACGCTCGCTCCCGCTCAGCACTGAGCCCCTACAGCCGCAATTAGAGCGGCTTCAGTAGGGGCTCACCTGCGCTTCCGCAAGCGCGCGGAAGCATAGGTCTTACCTGAATTTAACATTTCCCCGCTTGCCGGCGCGCAGGGCCGGTCACGTGAGCGGTTCGCCCAATGAGGGCGAACCAGCTCCGTGACGTCACTGGCCCGCCCCCGGCCCGCCCCAAGCCCGCCCCCTGATGGCGCGCAGGGAAAGCAACTGCAAGGCCAGGGAAAGCACCAGCTTTCCCCGAGCTTCAGCACGCCTCAGCACACCAGCGGGAGCCCTGGCCGAGGCCTTAAGGGTTAATTAAATTAGCAGTTACAGAGGTAATACTTACATATAATATTAATAGACATTAATATTATTACACAGTACAATAAATCAACAGATAAATAATGTACAGGAAATATGAACAACTTGGAAAGCGAGCGAGAGGAAGAGAGCGAGAGCAAGAGATGTATGCTGGGTATTACCGGAAGATACAGGGAACAAATGAATGGGTTTGAAAACAAACAAAACGTCTGACAGCACAAGGATCAAGAAATTAAAATGGCAGTGGGCCGGGCATATCGCAAGATGAAATGACCATCGTTGAACAAAGATGGTACTCGACTCAATTCCAAGAGAGATGAAAAACCAAGACGACGACCAAACGTAAGATGGGAGGATGAAAAATCAGAAAATGTGTTGGAGCAACATGGAGAACAGAGACTTTTAACCGCAGTTCCTGCAAGATCATATATTTATCCAGCAGTGGATCAACAAGAGATGGTGGATGGGGAGATGATATATCTGCATAACTATGTGATGGAGTGCCTGCTTCTTCTGTTCTCTCTCTATATGAAGAGCAGGAGTTCTCCGGAGCAGAACCGCGTTAATTTCCAGCCAGGTTCTGGAGATACTTACCCAGAAAGGTGACACTGGTTACTACCTGGGCGTTTAAATGTCTGCGTCCCATGCAGCTTTCTATTCACTCGTGTAATACGGAAGATTTAAACACCATTTTGTTTACCCTGGAGTGGATACAATCGGCAGCACCTTTCCTGGTAATTATCTCTGAAACCCCAGCTCCGGAGACCCCCTGCTTCCTATCTATATAAAAAAAAAATTGTGAGAGGTAGGGACACATTTTAACATTTTGTTTTTTAAATTGCAGGCTGAAGTGCTTCTTGTTTCTTTTCAAGCCTGTTTTTTTTTTTTTTTTTTAAGAGTGTTGGAACTGGGGGTCTCCCTGAACTAAACACCACTATTTTCAGTTATAGTGACCCCTAGTTCCCGAGATACTTGCCAGTGAAGTTACCTAGGGGGGAAACTAAGTGGCAACCAAATCTTGGGCCAATAGGAAGCTGCAACATCATGGATTGTGGCTTCTTATTGAATGGCCATTTAAATTCCAGTCCATTTCACATACATCAAATATCATAGCATGTACTGTGGTAGAGGCTATGCATTGTACTACACAACACATTATTGTATAGCCCTTATTCCATGAGCATTTTATATATAAATAGAGAAAATCTATATATATTCTCATAGCTGAAGATCCACTCCCCATAATAATTATTGCTCTACTTCTGGACGACTTAAGATGCAAACTATATGCTTAGCAGGAGAACTTAATGGAGGTATACCCATAATTATATTTGGTCTTTGCACACTTTTGATGAGAAGCTATAGATTGTATTTCTGGATCATAATCAGTTGCCATTCACTTTGTAATGTTGCATTGTCATAGTACAGTCCACTAATGCAATGCTGCTTAGAACTGTTTATTTCACAGTCTCTTTCATAGTCAATGTGTTGCATTGTCTAGTAATAATGCTTGATGTTTTATTCCTCAACAAAAACAATCCAATTGACAGCAGTCTGATGCCAGGAACAGCGAGAACATGATTATGAATTTTTTTATTTAGTTGAGCAAATAAAATAATCTATTTTGAAAAGTAAACACTGTGATTCTTTTCAGTAGCACGTAAGAGAAGGTAGAACATTGTTTAGAGTGAAATCCCCTCTACTTGCAGCAGAGGTAAAGCATTCGGGTGAAACTCTGCTACTAAGAAAAGTCCTATTCAAAGTGAAGCGTTTGTACCAACTGTGCTTCACTGGAAATATTTCTTGTTCTAAAAAGTCTGCGAAGACACAATGGCAGAAAATCACCCATCTAATTCAAGCCGACACGCCTGCATTGTTAAATATATGATTGACAGTGATTCTTTCCTATTAAAGCAGGGTAAGTGATATATGTCTAGTAACTCATTTAATTAGTTAGAAAAATTAATATAAATATTCAATGTATGTTCAATATTGCTACTTTACTGACGGTTGTGATATTTATTACATGTCTATATTTAAGTTTTGTAATATACCGTACGTTATTTAATTTAAAAAAAAATATTACCGTAATCAGGTTCTCTCTACAGTATATTCCCGATTTGAAAATTTAAACCAATAACTGACAGTATTATTTGTAATTTCGAACAATACATTTACGTTTACTATTTCTAATCTCATGTCTTTTCGTTAATGGGGTATGCATAGATAACAGAAAAATAGTATAAAGGAGAATTATTTTTAGGAATGTGTTTGATCATTAAAGGTGATTTTGTGTGTGTGTGTGTGTGTGTGTGTGTGTATGTATATATATATATATATATATATATATATATACACATACATACACACACACAAGAAATGTTACCTTATTTTATGTAAATAAATGGTAACCTTGCTTCCTTTGCTTCTAATTATAATTATAATTTTACGACATCTAAATGTGATACTGTAAAAAAGATAAGTCTACATACAGTATATGGTTGATTTCAGTGTCCCTCGCACGAGTTATAAGGCAAATACAAACATCACTTGTGAGCACATTCACAGGTCTCAGACAAGTTGGAAATGCGTGCCCAAGTTTGGGGAGAAATTTGTTTTGAAAAAGGTAGTGGGAGATCTTCCATTAAAACCAAATATTTCCTACCACGTTTCCCAGTGAAGTACCTATTTTTTACAGCATCATAAAAATAATAGAAAATACCACAGCATGAGTTGGGGGAGTTCTCACACAATTATGACAATAAGAAAAAAAAATGTTATATATATACATACACATATACACACACACATATATATATATATATATATATATATATATATATATATATATATATATATATATATATATATATATATATATATGTATACATATATATATATAGACATACATATAATATATATACATACATATATATACATATACACTGTAGCACACCTACACTGGCGACACACTTTATTCGAGCTCGGCTAGTCCCACGAATTCGGGTATACCCGGGTGTATTGAGGTTTGTGACTGTTTTCTGCCCGAGTGCATTGAGGTATTTTCCAAGCAGGGATTGAAGCATTTTATTCCCGCTGGCTGCAATACTGCACAGTATATATATATATACTGCATTACAATTCATGAATTTATGCCATCTGGTAGACACGCGAAGCATTGCAGCCTATTAAATCCTAATCATTATCATTTAACAGATCAGCCGCCCGTCAGCCAGGCATGAACCCAGGCTGGGAAGGCAAACGCAACGGGGCTTGTCAGAGGTGAGGAGCGGTGCATTCCAGGTATCTGCCAGGTACATACTGGGTATTTGCTCGAATAAAGTGTGTCGGTGCAGTAAACACATCTGAAAAGGGACAGTTCTGTTTAAAATTAAACACATTACCAAAGTCTTAGTCCATTCCAGGGGATAAAGCCTTGTTGGGATGTTTAATTAAAATATCTACAAATAAGAATTTTTTTTTTCCTATACGTTTTGGGTGTGCTCCAAGCACACAAATGAGTTATTGCATCGCATCTATTTACTACGACATTGCTTAAATTTTAGCGGTTTAAAAGATCAATAGACTTTTAGAGCAAATCCCACTAAATGCGATAAATTGGTGACATCCTGAAGTTACAGTACATATGAAATCATAAACTAAACTTCTAAGAGCAAAAGATAAAGCAGGGATGATAATATAATTTTTCTACATGTTGTTTTTTATTAGCGCTTGGAAGGAATTCGGGACATATTTATGTGTTGGTGAGGGGGTAACCAGGCTCACTAATAAAGGTTAACCCCGTTTGGATACCTCTGATCCATGTTTCGGGGTTTGGGAGTGTCAGCTCTTGATCCCAGTGATTGCATATATGCATTTTGAATAATTATGCGCCAAAGAATTTATGTGTTTTTACCTTTCCAGGAGTGCCAGCAAGCAGAGATAGCTGGGCTATGGGTTTCAAGGGGGGTTTTATGGAGAAATAGTTGTCAGAAAGTGCCTAGCTAGTCAGGTCCAGAGTTGCTGGATACCCCAAAAATGTACCCAGGAATCAGGTCGGATTCCCCGATACATATAGGCACATTGCTCCGGTAAAATTTCCCCTTGAAAAGGCTTGCGCGACTCACCACTAGGATTCCCTGCTTCAGCCCAGACCAGAAAGGTAAATGGGGCATAGGGATGTGAGGTGTCCCTGGAACGGTAAATGGGTCCCTAGGTAAAGGGTGGATGCGCTGTTAATGCCCAGGTCACCCAGAACCTGTTATTGGGGATCTGGAGGTGCTCCAACCATAGATAAGGTTGTGAGGAGTTTTAAAAGCCAAGTCTAGTTATAGTGTGTGGGGAATATGGCTAGTAAAAAATAAAGTGAAACTTCTTATTGAAGTGAAACTTCTTTAGTGGCACCTCTGATGGGATAAAACTGGATAGATGGGGGGCGAAATGTGAAACGGAAGTGACGTCACGTAATGGACGCCGCTCCGCTCACACGTCCCCTGTCACATGCGGCGGCGGCGATAGCCGCCGGCGCCGCTCCTAATCGCCGCTGCACCCCCCACACACACCCAACCCCTCACACACCCCCACACACCCGGCTGCTGACCCGACGCTCCTAACGGTCCCACGGCCGCTGTAACGCTGTTCCCCACCCGCTGCCATGCCGCGCATGCGCAGTTGTGATGGCGCCGCTAACGGACGCCACATATGCGCAGAAGCGGCTGGCAGCGGAGTCGTTCCCCCCACATGCTCCTAGTCCTTCAGCCCTCCACTGGCACACGGCACAAACCGGGCGCAACCCGCGCGGCACAGGGGCTCAGTCACTCATGCCCGTGCCGGGCGCATGTACCCGCGGTGGGGGGGTGCAGAATTTGCGTGCGAGGGGAGGGGGGGGGAGGGCAGAATTTGCGTGCAAGGGGAGGGGGGGGCAGAATTTGCGTGCGAGGGGGGGAGGGGGGCACAACACAACACAACACAACTAGACATTCACACAACACAGAGAGACATTGAAACAACACAGAGAGAGAGTCATAAACTGACTGACACACACACTCACACACTGACTGACTCACACTCTCACACACTGACTGACTCACACTCTCACACACTGACTGACTCACACTCTCACACTGACTGACTCACACTCTCACACTGACTGACTCACTCTCACACTGACTGACACACACTCTCACACTGACTGACTCATACACTGACTGACACACACACGCACACTGACTGACACACACATGCACACATATGCACACACACTGACTGACACGCACGCACACACACACACTGACTAACACGCAAGCACACACACACTGACTGACACACACACACACTTACTGACACACACGCACACACACTGACTGACACACACGCACACACACTGACTGACAAACATGCACACACACTGACTGACACACACGCACACACACACACACACACTGACTGACACACATACACACACTGACTGACACACATACACACACTGACCGACACAGAGACATTCACACAACACAGAGAGAGAGACATACACTGACTGACACACACACACACACAGTGACATACACACACACTCACACACACTGACTGACACACACTCACAAATGCACACACTGACTGACACACATGCACACACTGACTGACACACATGCACACACTGACTGACACACATGCACACACTGACTGACACACGTGCACACACTGACTGACACACATGCACACACTGACTGACACACACACAAACACACACACATACTCTCTAACACACATACATACTCTCTGACTGACACACATACATACTCACTCACTGACACATACTCTGACTGACACATATGTGCCGAGCACGCGCGTTATAAGTCAATTTCTGTGACAAAAGTCAAAGAAGTTTCACTTACTAAGCGCGTGCACAGCACACACAGCTTTTTTTTCCAGTGTATATGGGATTTTGGATCTGCTCTGAAAATGCAGACCCCCATCTGCTATGCTAATAGGGCAGGGAGAGTATTCTGCAAGAATTAGCATAGGCCAGTGATCAAAAGGTAACTTCCCTAATTGTTTATACTGGGGGCAGGAACCAAGGAACCGAGTGTTTTTAAGTGTGATACTTCACACTTACAATGGACGCCAAAATCTGCTTCAAAGAGATTTTTTCTAGCCAACTCAGCATATAGGGTTAAGAGATGGGTTTGAAATGGTATTTAAACCAAAGTCAACCCTTACTCAAATGTCTTCATGTATGATCTTCATGTATTGCTGTAATGTCTTCATCTGAACCTGAATTATGGAAGAAATGGCCCATCCTGTATCCTGATGGCTTTTCTTGTCCAAACCTTTAAGTAAGTGTCATATTTTGTCTGTTATTTGTATAATCTCGTGTGTTCACCTTTTTCAAGGAATAAATTATATTTCATCATATGTAAGCCTCGTCCAGTTCAACCCAGATATATTTTTGGTGGTGTATTATTCATAGCCTGTCACAAAACTCCCGTCACAGGCAGTTACAGGGTTATTCCATTTTTCTATTCCCCATAACCAGAAGACTTAAGAAAGTATAAAATGTATATTTTATTAAACAGTGTGTTTAAAATACATATATGCTTGTGGATGGTATAATGAGCTGGGTCTTTCCGGACCGATGTTCTGGGTGAGTCACTGAGCTACCAGCTTGGTGCCACTGTGTCTAACCAAACATCGGACATGAAAGCCACAGAGGTGTGAAGAACATTTGGGCAGGAGGTATAGGCTTCAGCACCCACGCCCTGGGATGAATGGAAGTCCTCGGGGCTACCATTTGCCTCCCCAGACTGTGAGGAGCCTTTACCAGTGGGTGGCTTCTGAATACCAAGTGGCAGAGGTGGCAAGTATGAGCATGCCCTTGCTGATTCAGAAGATCCACCTGCCTAGCTTCAGAAGACTGGCATCGCACTGATTGGCTGGTAGGAAATTTCCCATGCTCGGATTGGCTGTAGTATTTCATGTATGAACTCTGAAATACTATAAGAATCCCTCCACCAATCCGGTGATGGAATTCTAAGCGCCAGAACATCAGCGGCGAATTTGAATGTACCAAAAGATGCTCTCTGAGAAATAGCAGCGAGCCGGCTTCAAAAATTTAAAGGCAGAATATTTTCTAAGTCCCACTTTTTGCAGCCAAGTTCTGAGAATTTAACATAGCGGTCACAGCTAGGATTGCAAGCCGAATTTAGCTCCAGGACGTTTGGAGCTATCTCCCGGCCAAGGGATTTCAGCACCTCCGGAGGAAAGAGAGCGGTGGCATCAGGAACTTCATGCCGATTTGAGTTCCAGGACATATCGGGCCAAGTCCCGGTCAGCTAAAGACTGTTTTTTGCGTTCATTTAAACTAGGAAAGTCTAGTTTTCTAGCCCAGACCCCCAGTAAGTGTGTTTTCTCTTGTATTCCACTGTGTGTTTGCCTTTTCATGCGAATAAATCACAATTTATTTCACTTATCTTGTTTTAGCTCAATGTTATGATCCCGGTAAAAAAGGTGTAAATGCCTGGTCTCCTGTGACAATTTACTCCTAGTCAGTTTTCATCCATAGTGGGTATAAAGCAGTGTTTTCTCACCTTCATTTGCATAAGGAACCAATATTTCTATGTTCCAAATACAGAGGCACCATATCAGTTGAACCTAAACACCTATTCGCTACTTGGCATTTACAATTAGGGTTATAATGACAATGATCATAAATGTACACGTACTTTAGAAATATATATATTTCAGAAAGCAAAATAATTTGTTTTTCAATAATCTTTGTTGTTCGTTTAATGCACCCAAGGGTGACACATGCGACAAAAACTGGACTAAGTAAGCATTAATAAGAGACAGTATGATTTTAGTTGTCAGGAATTCTAACTCTGAATTAATTATGTCAGAAGAACTGACATAGTTAGCGTTCATTTTGTTTCATGCAGTCAAAACAAGTTTTTTTTATGGTGAAAATCACCGACAGAAAAAAAGTCCTAAAAAAAAAAAATACTCAGTATTTTAATTTAATTCAGTCATTTGCCTAAAAAGTTAATGCTCATGTCAAATTCACTTGAAATTCTCTTACATATGTCATTAATTCAGGGCTATTAGTTTTACAAGTATTCATTAACTAAATAGCAACAAACTAAGTTACATTCATATTTTCTCCACTCATGAATCTCATTCACTATTTTTAGGGTAAATGGTAGATGCTTGTAAGGAAGAGTACATTCACCAAAACAAATTTACAGTAACAGAAGTTATTAATGGAGAAAAACTACAGTACTTTATATATACACATAATACTACAGGTATTATTTCAAAAAAGTTAATTCTAAACGGAGCAGCATATTATCCTCCTTGCCTTATCTTTTGCTCTTTTATCTTTTTAATTCCTTCAGTTTTTAGTTTGATTTAATATGTACTGTAACTTCAGGTTGTCAGTAATGTTATGGCATTTAGTTTAATGTGCTCCAAAGTCTAATGATATTTGCATTTTAGCTGTTAAAAATATTTCGTACTGAATTGATGCAATTCAATAACTCCAACTTTGTGTTCTGGGGCACACACAAAAGTATATGAAAAAAAAAATATTTTTAGATATTTTAATTAAACATCTCAACAAGGCTTTTATTCCCTTGAACGGACAAATACTTTTTAATGTGTTCTAGTTAATACAGAACTCTCTTTTCAGATGTGTTTAGGTGTGCTGCATATTTTTTCTTTTTGTCATAATTGTGTGAGGACTCACCCAACTCATACTGTGGTATTTTCTATTATTTTTATGATGCTGTAAAAAGTAGGTACTTCACTGTGAAGTGGTAGGAAATATTTGGTTTTAATGGAAGATCTCCCACTACCGATTTCAAAAATAATTTCTCCCCAAACTTGGGCACGCATTTCCAACAACGGCAATCAACCTTATACAGTACCGCCGGGTATGTAAAAAAAATATATGAATGAATGGGAACAGCATTACTGACCCCAATAAACTGTGTCTGAAATAAACCATTTAGAAGTTTAGTGCCAATACCTCCTCAATAGGTACTGTAAGCCCTTAAGATATGATGACCCAGGAGTTGTTTGCATTAATGACATCAGTTATAATTTACAGGTGCAGGCGATGATCATTTAGTGACTCACTCATGAAGAACATTATTTTGATGGATATATTTACAGGGATTTCTAATGCCATAGCAAATGTGACATTTACAATTGTTATAAACAGAAGAGTAACTAAGAGAAAATATAAGGGTATGTCATCATCAGCCTCAGTAAAGCATTAAACCCTATTTAAACAATGAAATAATCCTCTTTTGGACTTCCACAGATCTCTTTCAACAACATATTTATGAAGCTACATGTACATATTTGTGGAGTGATAGCAAAATAATTGATGTCACCTGACAAATTTTGAAGCAGACTATCTTTGTGATTTCATGCAAAAATAAATCAATCAATCACTCTCTTTATGAGTAGTGAGTTGTCTCGTTCCATCATTACTTTCAGCAGACATGTATCATGGTTCCACAATAGCTTTGTATATTCCCCACCAAACTTTTCCAAAGCTTCTTTTTAAAGAGTTAAAATCCGAATGACACGGTCACACGTTATAGACTGTTATTTCATGTTGCACTTTACTGTATGTATTTTAATCTTCCATTTTCTAGGAGCAGCGTATGGGGAAAAGGACAACTCCACTTGCATTTATTTGTTTTGCTCAACACCTGACAAGCTTCAATGGTACTGCTATGTGCTATTAGGTGTGTGCTTTACCTCACTGGTCTTTGGATTTGTGGGAAACACCATTGCACTGCTTAATTATGCGTACTATAAGAAGTCCTGGACAAGTGGCACCACTTTTTTATTCAATCTTGCACTTTGTGACTTCACTTGGATTGTCATTGTGCCTATCTCGGTCTACTTCAACTTGAAGTTAGTCTTGTTTTCTGCCCAAGCATTTTGCCAGTTTAAGAGAATATTCTTCAACATTAATATCTACGGGAGCATTTTCTTCCTAATGCTCATAAGTTTCGACAGGTACCTGTGCTCTGTGCATCCCATAACGTCCTTACGATGGTGGAACAAGAAAAAAGCAAAGATGTGTACCATAACAATATGGATCTTTATTTTTGTGGACTCTATTCCTGATTTTTATTACACATTAAGAAAAAAAAGAACAGACAATGTTGTTGCATGCTTGGGTAATATAGAAGGACCGACAAGCTTTGCATCTCCCATCATTGTCTCCAGAATTGTATTTGGATTTATTATACCAGGCACAGTTATATTCACATGTTATGTGCTCACCCTGGATGTGTTACGCCACCTTAGAGCGTGCAATCAAACAAGGAAAAGAGTTATTAAGCCCTTCATGCTGGTTTCTGCAACAATGATAGTGTTTGTAGTTTCTTTTGTTCCATACCATGTTATGATGATGGTATTATTGTTTTACAGATTTAACTATGTAATAGATTCTGAAAACATCAGTCAAATTTTTGCAATCTATCAACTTTCTGAAATCTTTTGCTGTGTAAGTAGCTGTTCGGACCCAATTATCTTCATATTGGCAAGTAACAAGTTTCAGCAGCAACTGAAAGCAATGAAATGCTCCATTAGAAGAAAGTGCCCTTGTTTTCGATCAAGTCGAGTGGGGGATGTTATTGTGCTTTAGGGGACGTAGGGGACATTTGCACACATTATTAAAATCTGTTAAATGAATTAACTCTTATATCCATATTTACATTTTCAATTTTTCTACAAATCACTTTTAGCTGAAGCTAAGCAATGTATCTTCTCCAAATTAAAAGCCAAGAATCCCATTTTACTTATTACATCATTAACAACAGAAGTTTACTTGACCTAAGTTGTAAGAAAACAAATGCAATGTAAAAAACTACAATGTCCCACTAAACATTATACACAAAAAATCTACTCGCTGAACAAAAAAAATCTACTCGCCACCTAGTACCACACGTGTGCTGCTTGGGCCAATAGGAGCTCGCCACGATGTTAAATCCACTCGCCCGGGGCGTGCAAATGTATAGGTTTGTCGAACACTGTGTGTGTAATATATATATAAATATATATATATATATTACACACACAGTGTTCGACAAACCTATACATTTGCACGCCCCGGGCGAGTGGATTTAACATCGTGGCGAGCTCCTATTGGCCCAAGCAGCACACACACATACATACATATATATACATACATACACACACACATACATACATACATACACACACACATACACCTAAGAGGGAAAAAAAGGTTATGCTTGGGAAAGAAGACTGCATTATACTTGAATATGAACTGATCTCAAAATCCAAAAGCCCTTTGTGCTGCCGGTGGTCTTGCAGTGCATTGTTTTGAATTGCTTTGCAATGTGTTGAATTCCCTCCCCTCCCAGGCATGAAGTTAAATAATTATTCTGTTAAAAACTTATTTGTTAGAAAAATGCATTGTTTACCAATATGTTAATGTAAAAGATTTCTCTAAATGATTTTTTCTAAAATGTGCAATTAAAGCCTTGGTCCCCCTGGGTTCCCCATTCCTCCCGGTGTGGCTGCGACTGGCAGCGGAGGCTGGGGCAAGTACCGGTGGCGTGCCGGGGAGAGCTGCAGCAGGTAGAGGAGCGACTGAGTCGCCGCAAGTTCGCGGCAGCTCCCTTCACAGGGTGCAACCATCTTGCATATGCGCACAGATGCGCAGTGAGGTTTCGCGCATACGCAGAGTGCACGAAAGTGTGGTGGCCGTTAGCGGAAAGCTCTGCAGGGGAACTACAACCACCCCAGCAGCCACTGGGGCTGCAAGATCAGCTGGTGCGCGACATGCAATAGCGCTGCAGATATCCCCTGCACAGATTGATACATTTTCGAGCGCTGAGGGGACCGTGCCAGTCGGGAGAGGGAGCAGCAACAAGTAGGTAGTGTCTCAGGAGCCAGTGGCCTGGAGACTAGGCCTAGTTTGCCCCCCTTAGGCCCCGAGTCCCACTTAGCTTGCTTCAGGGACCAGCCCACAGATAGGGACCATTGTCCTACTTATGCCAATGTCAGGGACACAGCCAGGACGACGTGCAGGGACTCTCAGCCTGTGGTTAGGGCTCAAATAGAAAAAGAAGGGAATGCGCACTGCTGAAAAGAGTGAGGCTGGCAGCATGTATGAAAAATAATTAATCATCTTTATTGGGCATAGTAGCCAACATTTAAAATTACACAGAGATCCTCTGACGCGTTTCCCGCGGGACATTTATTTTTCATTATTGGTCACTGTACCAGAGGTTGTTTAGTATTTATAAAATACAACAACCTTTTTAATTCCCAAAATCCTAACATTCATCATTGAATTTGAAGGATCTAGCCAAGTGTCGTTGTCAATACTACCTATATTTTAATGATTAAACTAATAAAGGTATTTTTAATTAATGTCATAACACACCCACTTCGGGGGAAAGAGTGACCATAACTGAGTTTACTTTTCTGTATATAGTTTATTGTACTTACCTTAACCAGAGGAGCACCCTACCCTACTTCAAGCTGAGCGAGGGTACCCCTCTTGCTTTGTCTGCATGATATCATTTGTAATATACATTATAAAAATGTATAAATTATACAATATAATAAAAATAAAATAATAATGTATTATTTAAAAAAAATTATAATTTAGAAATTATATCATATCATACAGGAATCGAACCTAGGACCTTTTATATGCAAGATCAATTCTGAACCTCTACACAACAGGGACTGTGTGTCTTGCGTTCTTCTCAAGGATGTCTTCTTTCTACCCCCTTTGTATCTAAAGCCCTCTCCCGCCTTAAACCTTTTTCACTGACTGCCCCGCACCTCTGGAATGCCCTTCCCCTCAGTACCCGACTAGCACCCTCTCTATCCACCTTTAAGACCCACCTTAAGAAACACTTGCTTAAAGAAGCATATGAATAGCACTGTGGATAACCAGAACTCCCTCCTACTGTCTCTGTACGTTCTCCCTACCTACCAATTAGACTGTAAGCTCCTCGGGGCAGGGACTCCTCTTCCTTAATGTGTAAAGCACTTATTCCCATGATCTGTTATTTATATTATCTGTTATTTATTTGATTACCACATGTATTACTGCTGTGAAGCGCTATGTACATTAATTGAGCTATATAAATAAAGACATACAATACAATACAATGTCACAGACTCTAGAAACAAACTTAACATTTACATAGTACACTAATAATATATATTTATAGGGTCTGTCTGGTCACACCACGCCTGTGGTGTAGAGGTAAAGCATTGATACCAGTATATGGAAGGTCCCGAGTTCGATCCCTGCATGTGTATTATTTAAAATGTATTAATGCTCAATTCCCACATGGTGTAGGTGTGTGTATCTGTCCATTATCAATAAAGCATTGAATTGAATGTTTAAAAAAAAAAGCGTAGGGGATGTGTGTTGTGACCCTCCTCTGCAACGCAGCGCAAGAGAGCCAACAGCTGCAAAGAGGAGAGAGATCTAGATGCTGGTATCACGTGGCGAAATTTTAACGTGGTCCCATTCTGTGGCCCCCAAGGACCGCGTTATAACGGGGTTCAGCGGTATATAATATTGTGTAAAAAGAAGACATCAGATTTTACAGTATACATCACCCATTTGTGTCAAGAATCCAAAATGAAATGACATTTTTGGCCCACGCATATTGGTATATAGTGTGCAGTTACGGATCCCTATATGCTCTCAGGAGCAGGGCCTGATTACCTTCTGTATCTGTGTGCTTGTCTGTCATTCAGTTGATGTAATTGATGGCACTCTATACTCACTTTGTACCGCGCTACAAAATATGTGGCGCTTTGCAAACAAGGGATCATAATAATATAAAAATTAAATAGTACCGCCTATAAATGAACGGCACTTTTTAGGTTAGCAAGAAGTAAAACAATACTAGAGTACCGTCCAGGATCTTTAGCATATGAAATGTAAATATTTAAAGAAAATCTATGACCATGCTAAAAAAACAAACACTAAATAAAACAAGTTAGGCATAATATTTAGCAAATGTACTGCTTAATGCTGTCACCAATAACAATTAAATCTAACAAGAACCTTATTCAAATGGTTTAAATGGTTTCAAATGGTCAAAAAACTGCCCTAAAGACCAACCACAAAGGCCAGGCCAGCTTGCTATGATATCATATTTGCATGTAAAGAATATATTGCTCTATACCAGGTGTGTCCATCTAGGGGGCACAAGATTTTCTGGGGGGGCGGTGCTTACAGAGGCCCCCCACTCTTCCCCCAAAGCATTGAAATGAAATGCCGGGGGACTACGCAAGGCCTCTCACTTCCCTTACCTTGGGCGACGTGTCGCCTTGGCAACGTGGCGTCAAATGACGTTGCGGGGGATAAGGCATGACGCCGGAGACAAGGTAAGTAAGGTGGCGCGAGCAGGCAGGGGGGCGCAGACTGAAAAGTTTGCACACCCCAGCTCTATACTATTGATTATTCAAAAATCCTGGTCCGGGTTAGCTTATCCTAAAATACACGTGAAGCAAAATAGGGTTAACTGCGCAACACCGCAGGGCTGTTTTTTTCAGGTAATGTTCCTAATAATTTGTTAATTATTACATTGGGTAAATTAGTTTGTATTGTTGTGGTACCTTCCTGATGTATTATATGCTGTTTGAGCAGCTTCCTCGTGACTTTAGTTCCCACACCCACATACTGTACGCAGTGGATAGATCACCAAGAATACACAGCTAAAACCTTTAGCAGAACATTTTTTTATGATTACAACCATTTCACCCTATCAGCACATGGTTAAAAAAAAAATTACAGTTTTTCAATCCCTTTTTAAGCAAGTTTTTAGCAAGGTTCATAGGTATAATCTTAGAAATGCTTACCATTTATCAATTCTAAATAGTAACCGGAGAGACTATTTTATATACTTGTAGCCCTCTTTCCCCCTAAATAGAGAGACTACCGGTGCTGCTGTTACCTGTTGGCTCACAGAGGGCCCAAGCCTCCGCCACTGGGAGCTTGGGGTGGTATAATTATCGTCTCAGTGCAGCGCCAACACCTGCGAGGGATCCCAGCGTTGTAGGAGGAGCCCCTCACAGGAACCAATAGTAAAAGTAAACACACACACGGTATATAAGAACAACCTTTACTGACAGCACATATAATATAACACCACCACACAGTATAGTGAACACCCAGTACCAACAGTGAGTGTCCCAAAGTACATTGGGTGCTAGGCAGCAATACCCTGATGTCTCTTTCCCAATATCCAACAAACCCAAAAGTGTAGAGAGTAACGCTATCCCGTGAACTGTTGGTGCACTTTGTTGAGGTACCTGCCGAGTACTCCAATACTCGGTGCGGCCGACTTAGCAAAGAGGATCTGTCGGATCCGTCGGATCCAGCGACATGGGCCTGCGCAATGGCATCTGCCTCTGGACTCCAGTAGGAGGGTCTCACCTTTAATAGTGCCACTGACACTCAGACCCTACCTTCCCCTTGTCTGTCCTGGCTCCAACTAAACCCCTCATGCTCCTAGCACGCCAAATGTATCCACTCTCTTCAGGAACTTGCTGCAGCCCTATGTCCTAACCTTGTCCATGTGATCGGGGTGCCACAGAGGATCCTGGGAGATGTAGTTCCCATGCGGACCATTCCTAACATGGCCGCCGCTGCTACTATGCCACTGCGCATGCGCAATGTTCTGTAATGGCCACCGCGTGTAGAGAGAGGGGGAAAAAAACCATGAGATATTTACTGTAGATAAGGTAGGGTGTTAAATGTGTTTGAAGCCAGGGAACGGTGTCAAAGAAAGGTGGGGAGGGGTAGGGATACAGGGGGGGAGAGAGAAAGTGTGAATAAGAATAGAGGCAAGCAGGATAATTACAAGCAATTTTGATAGGGTGTGAGAAAACCCATGTCCACATTAAGTCCTTTGGTTTTGGTGTCAAAGAGTCTTATCATTCTGAGTTCAAATGTTTTCTCACACCCTATCAAAATTGCTTGTAAATATCTCATGGTTTTTTTCCCCCTCTCTCTACACTGTTTTAGCCATTGAAACCTTTGTATATCAGTATTGCTTGACCTGAAGAAGAGAGGATAACTCTCGAAAGCTTGTCCTATGACATAAATTGTTAGTCCAATAAAAAAGGTATCACCTAATACTGAAGAACTCATTTATTCTGCAACTGGACTAACACAGCTATTTTCTGCTTGTATATATATATACATATACATACATACATATACAAATCTAGGTTCTTGTGTAATTGAACTAAAGCATCCAAATTTAACTTTGTCCACCTTCAGATTCAAATCAGAAGAGTAAGGGTGTGGATGACCACAAACTGGTCTAGCATGTTTGACTATGTAGATTGTCCCACTGCAGGACAGATACAATTAAAATTGTTTCATACATCTGCCTAGGGTGGGGGTATACTCTGATGCCACCCCACAGATAAGTTAAGTTTTCATAAGTATAACATACATACACATTTTATACATATACAAACACATACATATATATATACATTATATATATATATATATATTATATATATATATATATATATATATATATATATATATACATATATATACATACATACATGTGGAGGTATCAGTACCGTGTTAGCCGAGCTTCAATAATCAAAAAATAAATAGATGATACCATTCTGTGGCTAACGAAATGCTTTTATTTGTGCGAGCTTTCGAAATACACCTAATAGGTGAGACAGGGCAGGGGCTAAACAAGAGAATGAACCTGCATCGCCACAGCATCACACGCGGAACAAGAGACAGTCCTGTCGGCGAACATTTCTCTGACTCTGGCCATAAGATGAACGATCTGAGGGTTGCCATACTCAAAGGTAATCTTAAAACACCGAAAGAGAGACAGTTGCATGAATACAAATTTATGTAACTGTTTGGGACACTTAGCGGTGGCCTAAACAGAGATCGAAATTTTATGAGTCATTACTGACACAAGTGAACTCTCTTCCCATGAGCGCTAAATGCCATGTCTGTACATACTGTGCTATATGTATGCACACACATCTGTCTCTTACACATACTAATACTCCTTGTTTTTCCATCGCTATACACCAATAGGGACCACAGAGTATCCACACACACTTTTAGTTGTGCTACAATCTCTCACATTTCCACACCTACCCACACCATTTATATCCACTCCCACTCCACACACACCTTTTGTAAAGCACTATATATACTGTGAACTCTCCATTCATTTATATTCACACATATACACACACACACTCTTACATCACTTGCTTTCAGGAACCTTTTGACACCTCTAGCCATAAAACACACCCACACCGGGGGAAGGACCAGCACAGATAACATTCCAATAGACACTGTTTTTAAGTATACCTTTTGCTTGCTTCATTCATTGTAACATCGCCGGCAGAAGAGATCAGTGTATCTCGAAAGCTCGCACAAATAAAAGCATTTTGTTAGCAAAAGAACGGTATCATCTATTTATTTTTTGATTTTATATATATATATATATATATATATATGTATATATATATATATATATATGTGTGTGAAAAAAAGCGCAATCCTATTTGTCAATACAAAAATAGCTGGGAAATGTATTAAAATACATGAAAAACTGGTTCCTGGACATAGACAGCTATGAACAATAACAATACATGTAAAATATATACCACACAATTATGGAGGGTCAATCAATATTGAGAAATACAGTATGATCAAAAATGTATGACCAAAAATAGTCCAATATAACTACTGTGGAGGAGTGAAGGATTAGTGTTGATAGAAAGTCACTTGTTCCTTGCAACATAAATGTGTTATGGTATAATACCGGTGCAAGAGGAATACAATGTAGCCATATAAGAAGAATATATAGGAAGTGATACAATTATGTATCAATTGCTGGCTGGAAGATTTCTCCGTGATAGTTAATATGCTGGAAACAGATGATGATCCCTCGCAGGGACTGGGGATAAAGCGACGATCTCACCAGATTTTGTGTACACAGCAAACCCCAAAGGGTTCACGCGTCCTTCCGTCTGCTGCACCACGTGAAAAGACGCTGCTCGGTGACCATGTGTTGCTGATCTGGGTAACACTAGAGACGGTCTCCTGCCTTTCCCCCAGCCTGCCACAAACTTGTAGATTTAAAGCTGCACACTCTAATGTGTGGATCTCCAATTCAAGCAGGAGAATGTCAGTCTCAGCCGCAGATGTAACAAAATAGCAGACTTCCAATTGATACAATCGGCATGTAATTAGGGTGTCTTCACTCCACACTCCACACACAGACGGCTATTGAACACAGTGATGTAAACCAACGCGTTTCATCAGCTGTTGTGCCGACTTCATCAAGGGTGTGTCCTATGGAAATGGCAATGAACATATATAGACCTAATTTAAACCTGATTGGTCAATGTGGAGCGATTGTGATAATAACCATTATACCTGAAATGGATATGATTAACAAATGTTCAAAATGAACTGAACCATGAAACATATTTAAAATAAAAATTAATTCACTGAACCATCAAAATTAAATTATTATTAAATCCAATATAAAATATAACAAAAATTATATATACTGTATATATATTTTTTTTTAGTAGTAAAAATTAAATATACTGTATAGCAAATGCATAAAAAATATTTATAAACCCAATATAACCTTTGAATAACATATATATATATATGAGCCGATCCGCCGATATGCAGGAACCCTCTGTCTAAGGCCATCTGTGGCGTGTCGCTTCCCCTGTCTGGGACCTGCCGGATTCCACAAACCATCTTCTGGGATCCTAGATCCTAACTTAAAGGGCACTGTCCCTATCAACAACATAATGATCTGTTCTATTACTGTATAAATACATCCCTATCTGTTGTCCCTGAGGCTCCTCTCGTCCTCCTGGAACCTGACTCTCTAGAACCTTCCTCCTAAATACCTCATTGTGATGTCAGGATCCCTACAGTATAGCAACCAGGGCCGCTGATAGATTTCCAAGGAGGAACGGCAGCCGGGCCTGGCCAGAGGTCGAGCTCAACTTGCAGCACCGGCCAGCTGGGCCCCCTGCAGACACCGGGCCCGGTACACTACCGGGTTTCCCCTGTCTGTAAGAGATGCGCAGTAAGAGAGAAACTGAATCGGTCCCTTTACCTGCGTGCCTCTAACAGGCGATCGCAGGGCTTTTATTTTAATAATTGTAAATAATTGTTATTTTCATTATTGTACCAGGGGGTCTGCTGAACCGCATTGATTTCAGGTTCAGGGACCCCCTGCTTCCCGAGTTACAGGCCCTGTTATGGGGTGCTGGTATCCCTCGGCTTTGATCACGTGGGCCATGAAGTTGGGCGAATTTAAACATGGCCGCTGGGATATCGGTACCCCATAAAATCTGAAAATCTCGTGCCCCCCAGTAGGCGCATCCCCTGCTCTCCTGTACACATCAGTGTTTCTAAACCGGTGTGCCACGACCCTCTGCCTTTGGTGCTCTGGCCCCCCGGGGGAGGGGGGGGGGGGGGACAGTGTCATCTGCCCAGTGGTCGCATTGCGCGCTGTCTGGAGACAGAGGCTGCAATCTGCCTCTCAGACCGAGAGAGGAGAGGAAGATCACAGCCACCCTGTCTCCAGACAGTGCTACATCCACCTCGAAGGAGCTGATGTTTTAGGTGTATGGGAAGGTGGGAGGGGAGATGGAAGGTGTGAGGGGCTTTGTGTGTGGAGAGGAGGGAGGTGAGGGAGGGCTTTGTGCTAGGAGGAAGATGGAGGTGAGGGCTTTGTATGGGGTAGGGAAAATGGGTTTTTGTGTTTAAGGCTGTGGGAAGGGAGTGGGTGGAGATTGATGGGCAGGGGCACCCCAATACTTTAAACCTCCTTTATGCGTACTCCTGGTAAGAAAAGGTTCAGAACCACTGCACAACATTTGCGTTTATATAGGCACCATGGGAATGTGAACTGCTCTTCTGTGGCCATTTTATTCCTTCACAACACACGTTTACCCTCCCTATGATCACTGGATAAGATGCTAAGTAACAGAGGTTTATTTAGAAATTAATTAATTTTATTCTCATATTTTTCTTGCGAAATTTCCATGAGTGCAGAGGTTTTCTAAATAGAGATCTAGTCATATTAATAAATAAATCCCGCGCCTTGCAAAATCATCCTGTTTGTATTAAACTATGAATGGTTATCTTAAAATAACAGGGCATTTTAATAAAGATATCTTTATGAAGGAAGTGTTGCTTAGAGAATATAAATGTGATATGCAGTAAATCAATGGCTTCTTTCTAATAAACAGATACCCATGTCAGATTACATAGAAGGAAACAGCTTTAATTAATATTTGTAAAGCAAGCAAAAACTGATATCTATTTTTTTTAATTCATATTTAACAATGAAAGGGGCAACGTCAATAGCCCATGTTTACATACATTATTAAACAGCTGAGAGGATACTTACAGATTATTTAGCGAAACAGGTGAACCATATCCCCTATCGTACCCAAAAAACCACAGTGTCAAAAAGAAGACAGCTTCCTCCATTTTCCAATAAGTTTAATTTGGATTGTTTCCATTAATGAAACATACAATATTCCATAAACCTCAAAAGCAGCAGTTTGTATACATAAACTCTCATAAAAAAAAACAAAACAAAAAAAAAAAACAATATCTGAAGGCAGATTTAAGGGTATGGCCAGATGAATGTAAGTCTAAGTGAGCTGCAATTAAACATGGTTTAAACATGGGGCACACGTTTTTTTTTGTGCTTATTTTCAAACAGAGTGGTACGCGGCTCCATAGCAACTGCAATAGGTTAAGCAAAGGCTCCCAAATTATTTCGTTTTCCTGGAGTTATTCCGCAGAGCAGTGGCTCGAGACATTTTGCCGTATTGGTTGTGTCATTTAAGCATACAGTTTTGGTCCAATAATATAGGGGTTGTGGCAGGAGTCAGCCACATGCATTATCAGACACATTAGCTTTAGGGCAAAACATGTGCCAGGCAAGCAAAATACAATTGGAGACGTCCTGTCCATGTTTATGTGGGAAGTTTGCCAGAAGTCCCATTAATAGGTTTATGCGCTATGGCGTGCACTGCAGGAACAAGAACCGCCCCTCAATGGGGCCGTTCCCACTACCTGCCTTGGCCGCCACGTTGCGCGAGCAGATTTGTCTGAAGACAGCTTTCCTTTCCGACGGAGTGCTGGCCACGCCCCCCAGTGGTTTAGCCAATGAGGCCGAACCTGCCATGTGATGTCAGGGCAGCGTCCCCTCCACGCACCGGTCACCCCCCCCCCCATATGTTTCCCCCTGCAGCTCACTGCAGACCGGGGATCTCAGCTGCACGCGCCACCAGCCTGGCAGGCGCGAGTGCAGCGCTGACACCGGGGCCTCAACCTTTGTGGTATAAAAGGAGCTGCAGAAGCTCCCAGACGCCAGGAGGACACTAGAGGAGAGGAGTCGCAATGTGTTGTGTATGGTGTTGCTAGTCTGTCCTTTATGTGTAACTTGGAATGAAGAATGCCCTTTTCACCTTTTTATTGTTTTGCAGTTAGGGAAAAGTGTATTGATGCACATATTGAATTACATTTTTTTTTTTTTTTTTTTTTTTTAAACGGCTGCTTGACCTGCTGCTTTAACCGTGGGCTAGGGAAGGTGATTACACGCCGTGTGTACCTCCCTGGGAAGCTATATGGCACCCAGGGAAAAAGTGTATATGAATCGTTGTCTTAATAAAAGAAAACTGTATTGTCATATAAAAGTCCCTGCTGCCCTTCTCACCAGCTTGCAGAACCAGCCAGCCCGAATAGCAGCACCCTGGGAGAAAGGTACAGTATGAGTGTCAACACCACTTACATCACTACCTTACACACTTGTGACCCTCCTTCAAGTAAGAGCCGGGCAAGGAGGGGTTATATACAGGTGGAATATGAAGATTGTAAGTGTATGCTATAAATCAGGGGTGCGCAAACTGGGGGGGAATGCCCCCCAGGGGGGGGCAGGAGATTTGTCTGGGGGGCGTGGGTGGTTGCAGAGGTCCCGCGCTCTTCCCCCAGGCATTTAAATTAAAAAATTAAGACCCCTGCAACAATAAAACTTACCGGATTCAGACGCTGTGACCCGTCTCCATGGCATGTGAAGTGACGTCACAGGCATCAAATGACGCCCCTGACGTCATGTAACCCCAGAGCGTCATTTGACGCAGCTGCCAGGTAGGAGGGGGGGCGCGAGCTGCGGAGCAAGCAGACAGGGGGGCGCAGCAGGAAAAGTGTGCGCTCCCCTGCTATAAATCACACTAATAACATTTTACAATTGCCGGTTCTGTGTGCACCACATATTACAGAGTCCAGTAGGTTTGCCCATCTCTAATTCGTTTTGTGGGGGTTTTGGGGGTGGGGTGTGTTTTTAAAAAAAAAAAAAAAAAAAAACGTTTTTGAACCAAATTCAAACTCTTGGAGAACAAATCACCCATCTCTACTTCAGATTTGCTTCACTGCAAACTAATCAGGTTGTAGCATCAAAACAACACTAGAGGGCATTAAGATACTGTTCTTTCACATGTTCCTTACCTGTACGGATTGGAAGCCTCTACAGTAGTGTTCACAAAATAATGTCTGCTGCTATGAAACTTGAACATTTTAGACGGGAAAATATGTAAATATATAATACAGCCTCACCTAATCTCAAAGTATTTAGTGTGCACTCACAGCTCCACAATTATAAAATATGTTCCCAAATGCAATGACTAAAAAACATGAAAAATTATAATAAAAATAAGCAGCAATAGTTTTTTGGAAGCTTAGGATAGAGCTGGAAACCTCTCCTAGGATCACTCCACAGAGTCACCCAGTTCTGAGATTGGCTTTTTGTGTTTCAACTGTGTTTGGTGGCTCTGTGCTGCCGCTGCATATAACCTGCTCTTGGCCATACCAAAAACCTTGAAACAAAAAGCAGAAGCACACCAGAGCCCACCAAAAGTAAAGCAAATCTTCATTGACAAAAGTGCCTTCAGGATCCGTCAGCTTGGGGCAGCATCAAAGACGAGCGAGAATTCAAGTCTGCTTAGCTCAAAAGTCGTGATAAATAGAGTCGGTAGCATGTACAGTAGGATTCACAGGTCAAAAACGAATCAAGTAGGAGAGGGAGCGTGGGTATATCTCAGAAAGCATAACAAAAGCACATGCCCAGTCAGGTTAATAAAGCAGCACATGAAAATCTGGCCCAAAGCGGACATATTGCCCCTCACAAGGTATCATATTCAGAGCATGCTCAAACTCTGACTTAGCATAGGGGACATGGACACCAAGGCATTTGGTATGTACTCCTTCAGAATTGGAGCCACAACAGCTGTGGCAAAGGAGAGCTCTACAACAGAGCAAATAAAACATTGGGAAGGTGGAAATCCAGTGCATATACTGTAGGAGATACATCAGGGGGAGGAGAAAGACCTGGTCAAACACAAAGGTTTATAACTAATTTTCACAATGCAGGACGATTATGTCAGGTTGAGAGCGTTCTGAAATATCTCAATAATTTTGTAATAGATACAGTAATTTTGCGTTTAACATGGAGGGTGGCAGAAATGGAAGATCAACAAAGTCATGGGTGAGTTCATCCTCTTCTTGCGGGTGAAAGGTGCTAAAGCACCCAAAAATTAAGGTGAATGGTGATACCTGGCATGGGAAGGATGGCATACATCTGTCAGATAACGGTTTGGATGTATTCATTAGCAGTATAAAAGGTGGGACCTACAGACACAGGTGTTAAAGGATATTACAAAGTCACAGTTTAGGGTGGGCGTGTCAGCCTCAGGGATTACCGAGGTTTCACTTATGGGTCTTCCGGGTGGAGGAACTGCTGCACCAGCCAGTTTGGGAATTCACACATGTCATGGAACAGGAATACCCCTGTCTGCACTTCTGTTTCACCCCCCCCCCCCTTTCCTCGCAGCCCTGCTTGCCAGCTTATTAGTGCCAGCTGTATGTGTTTGGTTCTGCACACAAACACAGTGCTTGTGTGATAAATACAGTGCCATTTCCCCTCTCCCAGCAGCTTGCTGTATTAGACATGCAACATTATTGCTACATGTTGTAGCTCCCCCAGACACTCCTGTGAGTTGCCATAGCAGCCCCAGCCTTTCTCTCAAATGGGCTAGTCTGCTTTCTCCCCCTCTGCTCTGCCAACAGATGGTCTGTCCCCAGACTATCTTACTACCCAGCATACATTGCCATTTCCTTTCCACCACACCACTGGACGAGTGAGTACCTTGCTGTAACCCCTGTAATGGTGCTGCAGGATTATCTTTTCACCTCCCTTTACTACTAAGCACACACAGAGATATTTAGACCTACACCTCTACACAATAGACTGTTTTTCCCTGCTTTCTCCAAAATAGAGTAAGAAAAGAAACAGACCTTGTCGTGCTTGGAAAAGAGGGCCGAGTTGACACTATCTGAGCTAAGTCATCCTACACGTGACCCTCTGGCTTCCAGAATAGTGAAAAGATATCGTGTGCCTTACAGACACTTACAGGAGCTGCTACTCCAGACTCCATGATAATACAGAGCAGCCTCTACAGCAGTACAAGCAAGCAGCTTACACAGCTAATACAGAGCAGCCTCTACAGCAGTACAAGCAAGCAGCTTACACAGCAAACTGCACACAACCTGCAGCCTTAACAGACAAGCAGCAGCCTACATTGCACAGCAGCCTTGCAACAAACAGTGCTTCCTACACAAAACCTAATTGCCTTTCTCTGTCTGAGTTCACCCTCTGCACAGCCCCATAGTGAGGAGCCACCATCTCACCTACCCCTGCGCACATCCCCACGGCTAGCGCCATCAAGGGCCACGCCACCGGACACCCGCCAGGACACGGGTCAGAGCCACCAGACACCTGTGAGTACAGCTATCCCTACGCTGCACGCTGCAGGACACCGCTCGGCATCATCTGAGACAGACGCCCATCGCTGACAAGGTAAAAGACTGCACACCACACGCACTGGCAAAAGGCCTACACACACCTACAGCATGGCAGAACTCAGAGCCTCACCAGACATCACGCAGGAAAGCGATCACTCAGACACAGAGACCGCTGCGCAACTGCAACAGGCGCAGGCAGGCGCAAGGCCCAAACGGACAGTCACACTGACACAAAACGCCCGCGAAAAATATGAGACTGACATTGAAGCACACCGCAAAAAGTTAGAGAAGGCCTGGGAGGACACTGGACATGAAATATGTAACGTTGCAAGTACTAGTGATCAGGAGAAACAAATTAGGCAAGCTATAGCCCAATTGAGGTCAAGTCACAAATGTTACCAAATGCTGTCACAAACATATCTCGCCTACCTAAAAAGAATTAACACGGAGGAAAGCCTCAGCGAACGTGACCAGCAGGAGGACCTGACCTGGAGCGTGACGGCTTCGTGCAGACCACTATCACTGAGGCCGAAGACCAGAGAAAGGACCTTTTGCTGGAAACTGCATCACAGTGCTCCAGCGCATCCAGACACTCATCAAGGTCAGCAAGATCAGCGCGATCTAACGCGTCCAGCGCTAGCGCAAGCGCTACCAAGGCGCGAGCCTCCGCAGAGGCCGCACGTGCCAGGGCCGAATATGGTCGAAGAGAGGCAGCCGTAAGGGCAGAAAGAGCGCGCATAGAAGAGGAGGAGCAGAATGCCGCCGCTGCAAATGCCGCCGCTGCTACTCCCGCCGCTGCCAATGCCGCCGCCGCTGCTACTGCCGCCGCTGCCAATGCCGCCGCTACCCACAGAAAAGCCGAATTAGACGCGGATCTAGAGGCACTTAATCAAGAGAAGGAAGCCGCCGCCGCCATAGCCCAAGCTGAAGTCCTAGAAGCAGCCGCGAGACAGGACGGTGAGGAGCAACCGTACAGACGGATAGCCTCAGAGGATGCAGCCCGACGCACTGAAGACTACGTAAGGAGCCTCTTCAGTGTAAACACCAGCGCACCATCTCAACATGGAGGGAGTGACACCACAGACACCGAAGACTCGCTAGGTCCACGAGGAGAAGACGCCGCTCCGTCAATGGTACGTGCTGCCTGGGATAGCCACAGCCGCAACAGTGATCCACACACTAGCGCGCACACGGATGCACTACAACGGGCTCGCCATCCAGGTGCACCCACACGGGAGAACACAGCCCCTCGCACCGACCAGCAGTCATCACGCATCCACACCAAGAAAGAGGCGACCGCACGGACCCTCCCAGCAACTACCTCAGAATGGGACAAACACGCCGATGTCAGGCCTGACAGACATAGCCAAGTATATGATCCGGCGCGACCTGGTGCAAGCAGGGCTCATCTGCTTCGACGACCGCCCTGAGAACTACCGGACGTGGAAGTTCACGTTCAAATACGCAATCAACAGCTTGGACTTCTCAGCAAGGGAAGAGCTCAACCTGCTATTCAAGTTCCTGGGGAATGAATCCAGAGAGTACGCAAATAGACTGCGGGCGGCAAACACGCACCAACCCCAAGTAGGTCTTGACCTAGTGTGGGAAAGGCTAGAAGAGTCCTACGGCAGCCCCGAAGCAGTCGAGGATTCGCTCTTCAAAAGAGTCGACAGCTTCCCCAAGATCACAACTAAAGACTACTCGAAGTTACGAGAGCTTGGGGACCTGCTGCAAGGAAAGACCATTTCTTAATAGGTCTCAACGTCCTAAACTCAGCTCGTGGAGTGAGACCCATCCTGGAGAAGCTACCCTTCAACCTCCAAGAAAAATGGATCTCACAAGGATCCAAATACAAAAGGGAGAAGCAAGTCGTCTACCCCCCATTCTCAGTTTTCTTGAGCTTCATTCGCGAAGCAGCAAGGACGAGGAACGACCCCAGCTTCTTCTTAGGTGCACAAACCACATACAGTGCAAGCAGCCTGAGGAACGAGAGACCAACGACGAGATATGGTAACCCCCAAACACCCATCTCGACCCGCAGGACGGACGTGCCTCCCACGACCCAAACTACTCCCGATCAGTCGGTCGCCGGGGACAAGGAACCAAGGGACCCAAACAGGGAATGTCCCATACACAAGAAGCCACACCCACTCAACAAGTGCTTTGGGTTCAGGATGAAGTCCCTAGAGGAACGCAAGAGGTTACTTGGAGAATTCGGGGTTTGCTTCAAGTGCTGCGGTTCCACGACTCACCTAGCCAGGGACTGTAAAGAAGAGATCAAATGCACAGTGTGCGAAAGTGACAAGCACGTGACAGCATTACACCCAGAGGCGCTGACACTCCACCAACTCAAGAACCCATCCTCCATAGCCGAGCATGGCGGGGAGAAAGAAGAAGGAGAGTCAACATCCGTCACATCTCAGCGCACTGAGGTTTGCGGAAAAGAAGGTGACGAAATGTCCTGTTCAAAAATATGCCTTGTCGCAGTACACCCCCAGGGTCAACCTGAGAAGGCTATTCGGATGTACGCAATCCTCGACGACCAAAGCAACAGATCATTGGCGAAGACGGAGTTCTTCAACCTATTCAACTTACAGGACAATGCCTCACCCTACACCCTCAGAACCTGTGCAGGGTCAACTGAGTCAACAGGGAGAAGTGCAAGCGGTTACATCATACGTTCAGTGGATAGCAGAGTGAAGATAGCTCTCCCCACACTCATCGAGTGCAGCCACATGGCCACAAACAGGGACGAGATTCCCACACCGGACATGGCACGCCATTACCCCCACCTCAAAGGAATAGCCAACCACATCCGGCCGGTAGAACAAGGCGCCAAGATCTTGCTGCTGCTCGGCAGGGACATCATGAGGGTACATAAAGTCCGTAAACAGCTTAACGGACCCCACAACGCGCCATACGCCCAAAGACTTGACCTAGGATGGGTAATAGTGGGCAACGCGTGCACCAACAAAGAGCACGGGCAAGACTACGTTGATGCCCACAGAATGGTGGTGACAGAATGTGGACACACATCTCTCTCTGAACCATGTCTTGGCCATCTCCAAGTGACCAAAGGGCCAAGTGAAGAGAAAAGACAAGGTCATACCCCTGAGATCAACAAAGACATCCTCACGTCGAGGGGATGCGACAATGGCCTAGGATGCTCAGCAGTCCAGACAGCTAAGGATGACGAGTCGATTCCACCGAAGGAAGAAAGTAACCTCCCAAAGGTGACCGACAAAGGGATCGTCCAAAAGACAATAAACGATCAAACAGTCCTCTCGCGAGCAATGGCACGACTAAGATGTACAGTTGTTCCTCTCCATAGAGTATCAAGCGACAAAGCAACCAGCTGCCACGGCTGGCATAGCCGTAAAAGATT